>NW_026067971.1:1966681-2007810 GCF_014885135.2 Alexandromys fortis | reverse complement strand
GAGAGAGAGAGAGAGAGAGAGAGAGAGAGAGAGAGAGAGAGAGAGAGAGAGAGAGAGAGAGAGCAAAGACAAAGCCTTCCATTTTTACTTGCTTTTCTGTAACTTTGAAGGTCCCACAGCAGCTCAGCTCCGTTCTGAGGTCAGTACCTCTACTGTATTGCTTCGGGAAGGACTCATTCAATCCAGTGCCCAGTCATCTCATTTTGGTTGCAGATTCACATGAATGTAAGTCTACTTTAATGAACATTTTAACCTCTAAGAAAATGTCATAATTTTTCTGCCTTTTCTCTCGGCAGAAGTAGCGAGCACACCACTCTCCTGATGCATTGTCTTCTGCATGTGACATCTCATGGCATCAGCTCTGGTTTTGTCCCTGGCACTAGTCTATGAGCCTTTAATGGAAGACAACATTGGGAGTCCACTGATTTGTGTGATACATAATTCTTATAAGTAGGACCCATCTTAAGGGAAATTTATGTAAACCTCTTTTAAATCTGATTCAGTATATTATGATAGAGATATGATGGGATCGAAGACATTGCCAACCACTGACGAGCACAGAGGTGAGGGGGAATTAGTCCCACACAGTGAGTTTGTCCGGAAAGTTTTGAGACAGACGTATACAAAGATTTTCAATAGAGGTAGCTAAGGTAAGAGTATTTACTACAGATAAACAACGTAAAGAAAAACTCTCAGAGGTGATATAAAGACAGAATCATGCAAACAAAAAATGGCAGAAGATTATTGTGTATACAGCTTAGATGGAAATCAAGTATCCCTTAGGCATTTAGTCTGCGTAGAAGGAAATTCAATATTGAGAAGTTAGATTGTGTTCTCTGGGTAACATAAAGGAAGTCAGCTGTACCCCAACCTCACATCCAGCACTCTCAGTCTCCACCCACTGTGATGAGCGTGTACAGAATCCGAGGTGAATATCCACGCCTGCCCTGGCATTCCTCACCTTAGTGGAAAGAGGTCCACAAAGCATCCTAAAGGATTTGTTCCACTAACAAACTTAGGTGGAAAATAAGAGAGCCGAATGGGAAGAGAATAAAATCCAGACTCAAAAGACAGAGAAACACCATCCGCCATCTGTGTGAGCTCAGGCCAGATAGTTCACTTCATTAAGCCTAATTGTGTCATTCCCCACACTGGGAATAACAATAATTCTTGCCCTGATGGGCTTGTCTGGGCTATTGATGAACCGGAAAGACAAAGGCCCCGCAAACTCTTGGTAAATATTAAGGTGGTATTCAGACCATGTATGTGATAGTTACTGTTACATGGCAAGAATTCGTGTGCCAGTGAGGTGTGGGTTTTAGACAGAGAGTTGATTTGGAAATGTAATCTGGGCTAGATACACTGAGAATGAAAATGTCAGTTTTATTTACTTTCCTTTAAAAAAAAAATAGTGCCAGCCGCATGGCCACCTCAGAGTCAAGTTTAAAGAACATCATCTCCATTTTAATTAAAGTGCATAAACTATGGCCTATAATGACAGCCACAACCAAGAGGAGATGCTGTTAAAACTGGGTTTCTGGCAGCATTCCATCTGAACTAGTCAGTCTAATAGAGTGTGGACACAAAGCCTCAGGACTGAGCACTATTAGAAAAGAATTCCCTCCTAGCAAGTCCCTGAAAATCTAGCTAACAATAGATGTCAGACTTCACTGATTGAAGACCATGAAACGCAGATGTTCCAGCCCCGCCAGTCCTTCCACACAACACTCTCCCACTGTACTTGCTATCTCATGGAGCCCAACTTCACAGAAAAGGTCTCTCCTCAACCTTCAGCTCTGCTGTCATTGCCTTTTCCTCCTTCCTTCAGGATGCTAGCTGGCATGGATGTTAGTTTAGATGTGGTTTACAGGATCATCTTTTATTTTTCACCCAAACCATTTCAACACATCTCAGCAGGAACTGAAACCTCTACGTGGTGAGACGGATCAACTTTGTTAATCACTCAGCTGTCTTACAGAAAAAAGACTGCTGGGGATCATTTTCTAAAAGCATCCCATCATCTATGAGGATGGGGTGTTCACCTGGGGATTTGGGGTGTGTGTACAATAAGAGCAACAGAAGTAAAAGAATACAAAGACCCAAGGTGGATGAAATTCTTGCTGTCAAGTCTAAATTCTGAAGGCAGGAATTCTTACTTGAATTTCTAATTTAGAAATTCATACTAAATACACAGTGTATACAAAAATCTCAATGTCTCAGACTAAGGGATATGAGATTCAGGTAACATTTATTATGCAGTTGACCTAAGACCATGCATGGAGCTGGGTCAAACCCAGGTCAATAGAAAACCTACCACAGGGGGACCCACTAAGAGTCTTCCCAACCAAAGCCAAGCCACTGAAAACGAAACACTGTTAGGAAAGCTTAATGTCCCTGCAAAGGAACAACCTGAACTGAGGAGAAGAATCACCCCTGAGGACCATTCTAGAGGAAGGTCAGGTTTCAAAGGCCTGCTGCTTGGAGAATTAACTAGGTCATTCATCGGGAACACTGAGAAACACAATAACATCTAAGAGTCAGAGAAAATAAAAAATAATATCCTTTGAGGGCCAACAGATTCTTTCCATAGAAAGTAAGATTCCGTACTGGAATACAAGCAGGATATTCACTAGAGAAGAGAAGACAGGAGGGGAGAGGAGAAGGAAGGGAAACGGGGAGGGGGTGTGAGAGGAAGAGGAGAACAGGCTCCCTCCTCCAGCACATAGAAACATAACAGGCCAGAAGCAGACTTACCACGAATCCCATGAAGTTTAAGCCCTGTGACCCTACATCACTGAAGTCCTCTCCAAACTTAAAGACAAGCCTGAGCTGCTCATTCTCAAAGGTCGAATATTTAATTAAATTTGCAACTATTTCTTAATCCCAAACCAGTCAAGACCACTGGGTCTTCCCTTTCCATGAGCTCCAGGTAGGTGACGCTAAAGCAGGCTGTAAAAACGGCAGCTCAGTCTGAGATCAGGGTAAATAAAGATGGTTTTGATTTGGATTCAGTTTCCACAATCACAGGAGCATATGGCCAAAGAGCGAGCTGCCCTACAGATACTGATACTTCCAATGGAGTCCCAGCCCAAAGGATGCCTGGGGGAGGAGGGAGGATGTTTCCTATGGTGCACACCATGGCTCGTTTCTAACTCAACTTGACCCAGTCTAGGATCACCTGAGAAGAGAGTCTTAGTTGAGGAATTATTCTATGGATGAGGCTGACCTGTGGGCATGTCTGTGGGGGAAGGGGGATTGTCCTGATAGTTAATGAAAGTAGATCTAACCAGACCGCTGTGGGTGGTACCATTCCCTAGGCACAGGGTCTTGAACTGCATGAGAGAGAAGCAAGCAAGTAGGTCTGTGTGCATTGATTTTTCTCTGCTATTGAGTACGGATGTGATGTGCCTAGGGGCTTTGACTTCCTGCCCTCACCTTCCTTCAGCGATGGACTGCAACCTAGATTTGTAAGCCAACTTTCTCATTTAAGTTGTTTTTTTTTTAAATTTGTTTGTTTAGATAAAATAAAACAAGAACATATGGAAAAGCAATTACAGTTCATATATGAAAGAAACTTGACAAAGGTTTTTCCAGATTTGACAATTTTAAAGGTTTGCATTTTATGGTGGGTTGTGATCTGTGAAGCTGCAGGAACTTCTGTTCTCTAACCTCTGCTCAGCAGGACAGACTGAAGTATTTTCATATTATTTTATAGAACATGATATTACTAGTACTGGCAGATAAAATACAGCCCCTTGGTTAAATATGAAGTTCAAGTAAACAGTAAATAAATTCTCAAATTAATTTCTATGGAATTGTGATAGTTTATAATTTCATGTGTTGATGGGAAACAAGTGATATGATGACATGTGCATGTAATATATAATTTGGAACGAGTGAATCAGCCTAGTTAATATACCCATCATCTCTTTTACTTATCATGTATTCTTTCTGCCTATTTGAAATAGTAGACCCTTTGTGGTGCTTTTCCTCCCCACATCCCTGAGCCCACCCTGAGCACCACTGCTTTCTATTTTCAGGTACTTGCTTTGTTTATTTAATTTCCACAGAGAAGAAAACATATATTATAATAATTTTCCAATACAATATTTTTAAGTAGTGTACAGAACATACTTATAATATGTTTATTAATTACATGAAATTAAAATTTAAGAAAACATCTATATTTTAACTTGCTAAACCTATATATATTATATACAATATAATATTATTTAGTGCTGTTAATGAATTATTCTATACAATATGTATGAACCCATATATTGTATCTGTATATATAATATATTCCAAATCATCCGTGTGAAAAGAAATGATCAAAGGTTATGTAGCCGATGGGAAGGAGAAAAAGCATTAATGAGATTTTTCTGTTAAATAATGAACAAAACAAAAAAAAACATTTTTCTGGCTTTTGTGACATATAAAGTGCTTAACAGCTTTTCTCTTACAATAAAAATTCACAGTCATACTTACATTCATAACTTTTCATAAGGATGCCCCAAAACATGGGTCTGTCCCTGCCCCTCCCTCTGTCCCACAAAGACACAAAAATCCCTTAGGATTCCCAGGGACAGAATGGAAAGGACAGCCCAAGGGATAATGAGCTCTGGCTGGCCAGATACACTAAGGCTCTGAGGTGTTTTACAGCTGTACCAGGCAAAGGAATATCTGAGCATATGTAGAGCCATGAACAAAGAGGGAAGGAGTGAAATTAGTAATGACTCTAAAACAGCTGAGATAATGAACTCCTTTTCCAACTCTGTCTTTGGCAAGATAAATAAGGAAATGGAATTTGCAGAATTAGGAAGTAATGAAGACCTTGTTAAAAATAGCTGTTAATATAAGGTAGGTAAAAGCGCTGGGAGCCCTGAATAAATCAGAGAGGCTGGGAGATATGCCTCCTGGGTTCAGAGGTGAGTGTAATAAAGTTACTCCTCTGCAGGCTGCTGTGTTCAGGACTTGTGGAGGATACCAGAGGAAACGGAGAAGCAGAGACAGACTGGGAGGAGCCAAATAAACAGATCAACCACAGACTGTGAGAAGCAGAGAAAGCTATCCTGGTGATTAAAACATATGTGAAATTATTGAGTAACTGAAAGGAAATGTAACACTTACTGAGAAAATCCTATAAAATATTCCTTAACCTTCCCAAGACTGCCAGATCCAATCATTCATCTCTACAATGAGGAGGCTGACCACTACGGACTGGCCTAGACCAGGTTTGCAACATGCTACATGTGCATAGCTAGTTTTAGTTGGCTACATGAGCTGTTTAAATAAAATTTACTTAAGACTCACACAGAACAATCCAAAACTGTCTTGCTAGGCCATAAACAATGTGTAGAGTGAGGGCCAAGTAAGTAGGAGCCGTTCCGAATGACAGTGGAATTTTATTATAGATTCCTAAACAGGATCTGTAATTAATACTGCTTTTCATTATGGAGATGCTTCAGCATAGACTCCACAAAATTAAGATGTCAAAGAACTGGGAGGCACCCATTATAAAACATGTGCAAATAATTTTTCATAAAGCAACTAATAAAATTGATATCAGTATATTCAGCGGGGAAAATGCATAACCCAGCTCATCGTTTTACGGGTAGA
Organism: Alexandromys fortis; assembly: GCF_014885135.2. NCBI lineage: Eukaryota > Metazoa > Chordata > Mammalia > Rodentia > Cricetidae > Alexandromys > Alexandromys fortis. The sequence continues at coordinate 2,002,191 of NW_026067971.1, read as the reverse complement.
TGATCGGCAGGGAAGTCCATGGTGGAAACCTGGTCTCCTTCTCTTGTTTTAATGTCCATTCCTTTGTATTTTGCTGTAAGCTTCATAACGGCAGAAACACATTATTTTAAATCCCTATTTCTCCAGTGGTTGGCACATATTTACTTGAGAGGTTCTAAGTAATATAATGAAGTATATTCCTGGGTTGGCAGCCATCAGTACCTTGACCTAATAGTGAACTTCTCTGTCTCCCATCCTTCGGTTCCGGATGTCTCATGACAATGGAGTCTTGGTATACTTACTATTGAGGTACATGAAGAAATAAGTAATGTGGTTTTTTAGAACAATTTAAAAGTCATTAAAAGTAACTATGGCAAAACATTAGATAGCGCAAAACATTTTTTCCTTGAGGATCTGTACCTGAATCACTGTGAGGACTTCCAGGGAATTGTGGGTGTTCATTCAGTCAAACAGGAAGCCGTTTCTAGAGAACAGAGATCATTCTTATAAAGAAGTGAGCCTCCTGACTCCCACAGAGCCGCCTGGGGACTCAACACGTGATTCTTCTCACGGCATCTTGAAACCACAGCGGCTTTAACAGCTTCAACAACGATCGCTTTTTTTTTCTATTTTATCTTCTATTTTCAAATCAGTGGACATGAAGAAGCAGATAGAGAATTTTATTTTTCAAATTTAGCCCGAGTGGGATGAAGGACTTAGGAACTTGGTGCTGGGCTCCATAGCATCATGCTTCCTTCTCATCTCGCGTGAGGTCGTCTCTTCCCCCGTCAGCAGCTGCTTTAGCAGACAAAATGAAGCGGCATTTGAGGACTTTCTGTGTCAGTTATTCATTTTACGGTAAAGTCGTACAGATGTCAAAAGTGTTAGGAAACCAAATTCTGATTTAGTCAAGTGGGATGCTGTAGTTTGTTAAATATTTAATAACTAACAGTGACTTTTCCTATACACTGAAAAATATTCTAATCTCCAAATAACTCTTCCCCTTGAATCCTAAAGCAAGATGCATGGGTTTATAACTTCAGTGGATAGCTAGTCAAAGAGACTGTTGTTTTTAAAATAGTAATGCAGAGATACTTTATTATGACAGATAAAAGGAATTCCTTCAAATGACTGGGAAATCAGGCTGGGATTAATTTAAGGATCAAGCTATTCGCTCTACCTACAAGTTTACCATTGCTTAATTACTCTCTTTACGGCTACCAACGTTTACCTGGAGCTTTTCAACACATATCGAGAATATAATATGTGTGTTGGCATATATATATCATAAATGGAAAGGCAAATATATTGCAAATGGGAAGATATATATATATACTGTAAATGAGAAGATAAATATATACTTTGTAAATGGGAATATAAATGTCATATATGTATATTGTGTGTATATATTACATATGTATGTATATGTAAATAGGATGATCACTTCTAATACATCATGGGCAGCCTGCTGGGCCAGCAGATGCTAAGATTAATGAAGGATGTTTTGTTAAAGATGATAGCAAGCTTAAGAAATCTCAGCAGATGAACTGGGCTCAGTCTACAGACTTCCCACCACACTGACTCTTGCTTCTTCAGTGATTAACCTTGTAACAGTAGTGCAAGTGCCCTATGTAAGTATTGTGCCTGGCTGCTGTAGTTAATGGGAATTTCAGAATTTCAACAAATGGTCTATGGGAAATTATTTGTTTCAAGATGTGAGGAGAAAGTTTTTTTTTAAATAGTATTTTTTTATTTTTTAATATAACTATTTGCCTGGATTTGGGGTTCTTTGTTTCCTGTGCTTTTGAGAAAAGATGGGGCTGTCCTGAACTTGTCTCGTAGCCCAGGCTAGTCTAAACTTACAGTGTTCCTGCCTCAGTGTTCCAGTGTTCCATTCAGGTTACACTTTCACCTGTGGTGATTGAAGGGGTTTTGGTCTTCTCTTGGGTATTATCAGTTTTCTAATCTCCAATTCTCTTCTCAGATCACATCTGGCTTCAACTGTCTCTGCTCTTAAAAATATCAATGTTTCATTTGGGCACTCCAGTACAACACCTCAATAGTCACAGAGAAAAGATCTCTCTCTGTGAGCTGAAGCTTTCCTGTTTATGTGAAGACCGCGGGGCAGGAGAAATGGGAGACTCGGTGCTGTACACCAGACAACGTGGAGACCAGAGAGGATCCTAATCGAGGGTGTCTAAGCAGGACTCCCAGCTCTCGAAGCAAGAGAACTCGAACCCTAGTCTTGCCTGATATGTCTAGCTCACCGCTGATTAGGATATCTGGGATGGAGTTCTTGCTATGTCTGCTAGAAGGCTTAATGTGGGTTGAGTTTGTTCGGTGTTTTGTTTTCTTCTCAAACGGGACTCAGTATGTAGCATAGGCTGTCCTTGAACTCACAGCCCTGCTTCCTTTCTTTAAGTCTTGAGATCACAGCCATGCACCTCCAAGTTGTACCTTGTGTGCTCTTAGCATCAAGACTTTAGACTTCCTGACTCACACACACAGGTGTGTTCCTCATCACTCATTCAAATGCTTCTAAACAGTGACATTTATGCTTAGATGCTCAGAATGTTCCCATATATATTAATTTTGTATGGTGATTTTCCTTATAAATTATCCCACCATGCTGTCCCTCAAACCTTTATATTCTTGGAAAACTAGAGCTGGGTCAGTGTTGAATTAAGTGTTGAAGTGCTAAGTAGGCCAAGGAAAAGGGTGTCTGCTCAGACGACTCAGAGACTAATAACAGAAAACCGCCAAGACCTGGTTGTGGCTGACTCGGAGAGGTGAGGAGAAGGAGCTGTGTGGTTTCCATTTTGTCATGAAGAAAGTTGAGGGTTGTTTTCAGTTGGTGTTTTCACCTCCAATTTAAAGTTCACTTTCTTGAACAAAACATTGTTTTTGATAAAGTGTTGAATTAATAACCCGAGAAGGCAATGTTTTTATTACTCAATAAGAGACAAAAATTATGCAGTTATTTTGGATAGGACATTTTTAAAAAACTTTTAAAAATCCCCCTAGGTAATCTCAGTTTGCAGTTTCAGCACATATTTGGCTCTAATTACATGCAATATGCTACTGAAAATTATCACAGTTATAAAAACTTTCGTTTGAATAAATCCAAAGGCATAATCAAATGACAAAATGGAACAACAATACGTAATTAACTATAAACTCAGTCGACATCAGCAAATGAAAGTTAAGAGAATACCAGTACAATACTAGGCAATTTCTTTTTTTTTTTTTTTTTTTGGATTTTTGAGACAGGGTTTCTCCGTAGCTTTTTGGTTCCTGTCCTAGAACTAGCTCTTGTAGACCAGGCTGGCCTTGAACTCACAGAGATCCGCCTGCCTCTGCCTCCCGAGTGCTGGGATTAAAGGCATGTGCCACCACCGTGATAATACTAGGCAATTTCTAAAGAGGTAAAAGATACTCAGAACAACAAAGGCATAGTTTTACTCTGGTGTTGGATTATATTTGTACTATTGGGTTGAACTCAAACACAAGTACCTTGAAAGAAAAGTGTGCTGGAGGGGTGGTGGGAATCACCCATGGTGTGGTGTGGTTTTAGGGACTACGGGTGGTTGGTCTGATGGATTGCATCTCTCGGGAACTGAAGGGCTGTGGTACAGAGGGAGTGAACTTCCGTGGGCAAATCAAGCCTCGGTGGCTGGGACTAAACACACGAGCTGCAGTGTAATCAGTGGAAAGATTCTCCGCATTCAAACCACTGTTCATCAGAACAGGTTACCTCTGAAAAGTGGGACCTGTTGGTTCAGAGTTGAAGAGGCCTTTCTTCCTGAGGTGGATGGCTTCTGGGATGTCGAAGTCTGAAGCACTCTGTTAGAGGAGTGAAGCCTCTGGGATGTCTGAAGTCTGGAGCACCGTGTTAGAGGAGTGAAGGCTTCTGGGATGTCTGAAGTCTGGAGCACCATGTTAGAGGAGTGAAGGCTTCTGGGATGTCGAAGTCTGGAGCAACGTGTTAGAGGAGTGAGACTACACAAGGGAAGGGTGTGGCAGGAGAGGCAGAAGCTGATTGGCTGCCTCGGTGCTTGTATAAGATGAAGTACTTGGGTTGAGATTTGAAGAACAAACAGTGGAGAAGAAAAAGCAAATTCCAGGATGAAGAAATGCTACAAAGAATTGTGAATAGGTGCCACCCTTGGGAACTGGGCTTTGGAGTTCAACCTGTGTTCGAGCCACGACTCACATTTGTTCCGTGATTACTTTTTCCTGTGACATGACACATGATCGCCCTAGATGCATATCCTTTTCCCAGATCCAAAGCAGAGCAAAAACTGACCTTACAGATCTCATATACCTCTTTAACTCGTTGTGTTTCCAACCAGGTGGCTTGTCTTCCTGTATTTCCTGTTTTGGTGACATCATCTCAGACTGTTGACCATTGTAGAGCCCAAATGTGAGAGACTTGCAGAGTGCCACTGCCTTCTACTCAGCCCATGCCAACTGCTGATGTCTGCGTGCTTCCTGTTCTAGACTGGCTGCTTGTTCCTTCTTCCCAGGCCCGCCATCTATTTTTTCCTCTACTGCTTGCTACTTAAAATCCTTCAGAGTCTTTTTCCATCCACTGCTTCCAGTAATCCTGTCCCCCAAGCTGAGGTGTCATCATTGCCAATCTAATTCCATGTTTCTGCTTCTTGAATCACTCAACAAATTCTCATCATACTCAGAACAAAATTCGCGCTTCTTTGTGTGCTGCAGGAAAACCTTCACAGCTGACCCTCCACCTTTAATCAGTGCAACCCTATTCTGCTCCCAGATCCAGTCTTAGTGATGTTTTGAAGCTAGTTCTTGTTTCACACTCCTGCTCTCTAGCTCTTTGCTGATTCAAACCTATTAGATTTTATTGTCCTTTTGGGTCAATCCATTGTAGAGGCCCAGCTCTGGCGGCTCTGTGCCTATGATGTGGGATGGCCTTCTGTATATCTGTTGCTCTTTTTGGTTAATAAAGCTGCTTTCACCTCTGGCAGGGCAGAGAATAGCCAGGCTGGAAGAGATATATAGAGAGAGTGAAGTCAAGGAGATGCCATGTAGCTGCTGAAGAAGAAGGACATGGCAGAAACTAACCAGTGTGCCACAGCCTCGTGGAAATACACACATTAATAGAAATGAGTTAATTTAAAATATAAGAGTTAGTTAATTAAAAGTCTGTGTTAATAGACCAAACAGTGTTGTAATTAATATAGTTTCTGTATGATTATTCAGGTCTGGGTGGCCAGAAAATGCAAGAGCAGTCTCTGCTTACATAATGTCGCCAACATAGGCCAACTACATCCACATAAAACCTCAGAGAGTTTGGGAAGTAATTCTAGACACAAAACAATAGAGTTAAGCAGAGTGAGAGTTCTGGATTTGTCTGGATAAACAACGTAATTACAGAAGTCCTTCTACAAAGGAGATAAGACACCAGAGGAAAAGAAGATGGAGCAGCAGAATCGGAAGCAGCGTGACAGGATTTCTTAGTGTTCCATGAGGCCATCTACCATCTGCAAGAGTCAAGGGACTGAGCTCTGCAGATACCTTGAATTAACTTTCCAGACTCATTTTAGAGTTCTGACATCTAGAATAATAATTTCTGCTGCACCAGCAAATATATGTGTGGTAATTCATTTTAGCAGCAAGAAGAAAGAAATACAGTTTTTGAAAGCATGCTGCAAACAGCTCCTCCATGTCATATACATGTGTGCTATGGGAAGTCCTTCTGTTTATGTGCTGCTTTTATTGGTTAATGAATCAAGATGCTGCTTTGGCCTGTGATAGGTTAGAATAGAGCTAGGCGGGTAAGACTAAACTGAATGCTGGGAGGAAGAAGACAGAGTCAGGGAGATGTCATGTAGCTCTGCCAGAGACAGATGCTGGGGATGAAACTTTACCCAGTAAGTTTCCATGTATCACATGGTGATACATAGATTAATAGTGATGGGTTAGCTTAGGATGTAAGAGCTAGTCTATAAGAAACTAGAGCTAATAGGCCAAGCTGTGATTTAATTAATACTGTTTCTGCGTGGTTATTTCAGTTCTGGGCAGCCGGGAACAAGCAAGCAGCCTCCCCCCCCACACACACACGTGTGCATATCCACAGTCTTCCACAAGGACTTCCAGTGATGTTCCCCAGCTGAGAAAAAAAAAAAACTGGGTTCTACAAAGCAAGCCAAAGAGTGACATGCAGTAGAGCAAGCCAAGGTCAGGGACTCAAGTAACCCTGATGTAATCCATAAATGAAGACTTTTCTCTGTCTAGTTTGGTCCTAGTGGACCAGCTTCCCTCTGTCTACCTGGTCCCCATAGCCACTTATGAAATTAACCACTCTGAGACTTAATATCAGTTACAATTGTTTGGCTAATGGCTTAGGCTTCTTACTGGTTAGCTCTAATCATAAATTAACCCATTTCTATTAGTTTGTATTTTACCATGAGACTTGTGGCTTCCCCCTTGGCTACATGGCATCTCCCTGACTCTGCCTTCTCTCTGTGTGTGTGTCTTTGTTGAACTTCTCACATAGCTATATTTTGCCTGTCTATTGACTTAAACAGCTTTATTCCTCAGCCAATAAAAGCATCACATATACAAAAGGACACCTCACATAAGTAGTCTGCCTAGTCCAGAATCTGATCTTTGCCATAATGGGAAAGAAAACAAGCTAAGATCCACAAAACCAAGTTTCTAGAAACTTCTGCTTTTGTTCCTCTCCTCCCATTTTCCCTCCCTTTCCTCCCATATAATAAAATTAACCTCTCTGTGACCATTAAGTTAAATATGGAGCTCTTCTGATTTATGACAATTGATGACCCACTGGTGATCGCCTAAGACATGATCTAATGACTTAATAACTGTCCATGAGGACAGGGACGATGAAAGTGAATATAGCAATGCTGATGTTGGACTAGACATCATTGGCTTCTACAGGACTTCATGACTGAGTGATGTATAGCCTTCATGAGAGAAGCAGTCACGACTCCATAGCAACCAGGACCGTCTTCCCAAATGCCAGCCAATCAGCATGTGAAATATCTTTGCTTTTAAATAGCCACTACATTTTATTTAAAAAAAAAAAAGAACACCACTGTGCCCGTCAAAAAACAAACAAACAAACAAACAAAAAAAAAAAAAACAAGCAATTATCCTTTCGATCTTCCGTGATGTGCCTGCCAGTCTCCCACCTGTAACCTCTGGGCTAGTACCTCAGCATCCTGTTCCATTCCCTTGCAGCTAGTCCAGACTGCTTAGCAGCAGCCTTGTTCTGCCTGGTCTTAACTGAGAGTCTGGCAATGGGGTTGCATGCTCCCACTGGAGTCTTCTCCTCCACAGTTCTACCCTTCCACACTTCTCATCCTTTGCACTTGTGAACCCACCTGCCTTTCAAAGCAAAGCCTAGCAACAGCTTGCCACCAAACCTTCCCTGTATGCTAGCTGGAAATGAAGCTCTCCTCACTCAGCACCTCCCTCCCCCGCTAGTCCCTCCTTGGGCTAGGTCTGTGAGACTGTTTCTTATCCCCAGACTACGATGCCCCTCTTTTCTACTGTGAGCCTGTTATCCTTATAGAACACCTAGAGAGTCACCTACCAACACCCCAACATTGACACCACGTTTGTTGACCATCTCACTAAGCTCACTGCCTTGATTCTCCACATCTAGTCTTCCAGGGTCTGCGCTTGTTTTCCTACCCATGATGACAAAGACAAGCTCAGCTACACATGCTACTTCAAGACCTGTGGTCCCGACCGTGTTGTGCCAGGCTGACTTTCAGAACGCCTCCATTTGCTTTCTTTGGGAAAAAGCAGCCTTTGATAATCTCAGCTGGGGGAACTTTATCGGGAGTGCTTATTGAAGACTATGTACACAATGGCTGTTGCCCACCCACCGTCTGCCCTAGTCAAGGTGGCTCTTGGACTGTGCTGGCTCACGCCAGTGGTGTCTGAAGTTTATTTCTTTTTAACACCCAGCTCCCTTTGCAATAACTTGTCAGGGGGCCAGTCTCCATCACTTGATTGTCAAAGGGGCACCACACCAAGATCAAAGCAGCTAAGTAGATGGAATGGAAATATTAGGATGACAAAAAAAGAAAAGGAGAGAGAGAGAGGGAAAAAGAGGAAGAGTGAGAAGGGGGTTAGGGAAAGAGAGAGAGAAACAGATGAGACGGAGACACAGAGAGGAGGAAAGAAAGGGAAGACAGAGATGAGCAAAGCAGGAGACAGTGGAGCCAGGATGAGGTGACAGTGTCAATTACAGATGTCTTTCTATAGGTTTACTCCATATAGCCAGCCACTTTATGTTCCCAAGGTTGTTGGCAGCCAGGGCTCCTGAGCAGACTATGTCCCCAAAGTGAGGCCCTCAAACTTTCAGGGGCTCAGCCATGATTGCTGTCTCTGGACTTTGAAAATACACATTTCCCACTGGGTTCTGTTTTGCTAGTGCCGGGCTTCACAGCTGTGCCGATTGCTCAGTAGGGAACACCATGTCTGTTCTCACAAAGAATTTGACAAATTAACTATGAACAAAGTTGCCCGGACCTGACATGGAGTCTCACGTGCTGTGTCATGCCAAGAGGAAGCTTGTCAGCATGCTGTTTTCACAGACATGAAAAGAGAATTTCCAAGGTCCGCCAAATGGATTGCCGTGTTTAGAAAAGAGAGCAGGAGACAAGGTGAGAGCAAAGGGTAGCATTGCGGGTCGACACGGAAGTCCCAGGATAGTCCTGTGCCCACAAGGCCACTAAAGGAGTTCACCCATGAGAGGACTGAAGAGTTTATACTATGTAAACCCCACTGATTAGCAGAATACCTACATTCAAGGATCAGTGACTCAAAACCAAACAGAAAAAGATAAACTATTTGACAGTTCACACTACTGCAGGGTTTGTGTTTGGGCTATCGTCTTAGTTGGGCTTTCTATTGCTGGTATAAAAACACCACAACCAAAACCACCTTGGGGAGGAAGGGCTTTGGTTTCTGCTTAACTGTCCTGACCACAAGCATCATGAAGGGGACTTAGGGCAGGAATTCCAGACAAGAACTTGGTGGCAGGAACTGAAGCAGAGACCATGAGGGAATGACGCTTACTGGCTAGCTCGCCATTTTCATTGACAACTCAAGGCCAAATAAACAAATATGAGAGAAGTAATTTGTTGTATCACATCAGGTCATAGTGGAATGAAATCAAATCAGCAGTAGGCAGTACCTTAGAAACTACATGTACACTTGCAGCAGGAACGACACACTTTGGAAAAACCATTGAATTTATGAAGAGATCAGGAAGGAAAATGTAAAATTCCTAGTATCAAAGCAAAAAATAGCACTACACACCAGATAACTTTGGCTTATGACCAAGGCACTGTGTCTTCCAGAGATGCCTATTTCCCAATCAAACTGGACATCGGTCAACGTGAGGAAGTGGGGGCCATATTGAGAAGGTCAAGGCATTTCCCACCCTTTCAGAGAGTGGAAGCCAGGTCCACTGGAATTGTTAGTGACTCACAACTGACTGGTCATAGACTGAAACTGTGCCCAATCCCTGCCAAGTCTACGGCACTCCAGCCACACAGCCACGCATAGATGCCATTGCCTTGTTCAGGAAGAAACTCCACAGCCCCCTGTCACACTCTGTACCACTTCCTGGATTCACACAAACAAACCTTTGATTCATGACATTAAACCCTGAAATGAAAAAGCAGTATGTTTTTGTTTGACTTAATTTGAAGCATACTAAAATGTACTCTGTTTCTACCAGGAGCGGATGGCAGGAATGTTCGTGGGGCTCAGCCTATTTTTTAAGCTGTCATTAGAAATGATTAATATTTAAGCAAAATCAATAAAAATTGGATTTGGAAAAAATCAATATTTAAGCAAAAGCATTACAAATCACATGACTAACACTGACACCCTTCATATATTAAAAAGGTTTGTTTTCCTGTGGCATATGGGTAAAGCTACAGCTGTATGAAGCAACATTTTAAGGTTGATATATTAGTGTGAGCCACGAGGATAAATCATTTTGAAAATCAACCTCAGTCCTTTAGAGAAAGAAAAACATTGGAGTAAATGCCAGCAACTATTAAATCTCACTGTCACATATATATTAAATATAAGTACATATGGATTTGTATATGTATTTATTTCTAGCAATCTTTCTTCCACCCTTTCTTGCTCTCACGGTAGCTCCATCTGAAAGGCCTACACAGTTAAAATGGCAAACACCGTTGTGTCTCATGTTGGTTGTGATAGATGAAAAGTATAGTAGCCTTAAGCTAAGAAATCATGCCACAATCTCAATTCTAAAGCATTGCCCAGATAAACACAGGCTTTTATGGCGGGTTACAACTTTATCATCAATTCATTGTGCTATTTTTCCACTCTGGATGTTGTATGACGCTCACAGCCTCTTCCTAACTCTTGAGCAGCCTCGCCTTTTCCCACAACACATCCCCCTGGCCATGTCTGACTCCTCTAGCTACTTGTGACCTGAAGGGATGTAACAAGAGAGACCATTGTGAAGACCTCCATTAGAGTGTTTTTCCTTAATTGCACCTCACTGTCAAAGATCACTCCCAGCCTTGCACCAAGAGCTCCCAGCACTGTGTCATCATGGCTGGTGGGTACCAGCCTTCACAGAAGAAGACATGGTGTTTAATGCCAACCCTTCCACCTCCTCTATGATGTGGAGCCCTAACCAGAGGTCTGCTAAGAAAATGCATAACCCAAATTCCTCTAGCATTTGAAACATAGATTTTATTATTTCAGTATATTGTTATTTCTGCTCTTTATTTTTTTAATTTTTTCCTTTTTATTTTTTAAAAGAGAAAGCAAACTATCTGTTTTCATTATGCATACCAATCCAAGTTCCCACTCCCTCCCCTCCTCCCATTCCATACACTTATCCCCCCTTCCCACCTGCATCCACTGCTCAGATAGGGTAAGGCACATTGCTTTGGGGAAGATCCAAAGCCCTCCCTACTATATCTAGGCTGAGCAAGATATCTATCCAAAGAGAACAGGTTCCCAAAAAGCCAGTACAAGCAGTAGGGATAAATCCTGGTGCCACTGCCATTGACCCCTAAGTCTGCCCCCAACCATACAACTGTCAACCACATTCAGAGGGACTCGTTTGGTCCTATGCTTGTTTCTGCTCTTTAAATCTTGTGTGTGTGTGTGTATGTGTGTGTGTGTGTGTGTGTGTGTGTAGAGGCAGAGGCAGACACATAAGCTCAAGGCCAGCCTTGTATACACAAAAAGTTCTAGGCCAGCCAGGGCTATATTATAAGACTCTGTCAGAAAACCTAAAGAGAGATTGGAATAAATTACTGCTATTATGCACTAAAAATATAAACGGTTTAAAATGCATCTAAGAGCTTTCTGGTAAGGGGATTTTAGTTGCTTACTTTTTTTTGCATTCTGAAGCTAGTTAACTTCCTGCCAAATATTACACACAATTGGGGCAATCCAATTTCTCTTTACTTGGAAATTAATCTTTGAGCCATTAAAAAAAGCTCATTTAAATGAACTACTTCTCCAAGAGTTTATGGAATTTGTATAATGTCTCATATTTTAAAATGCAAAGTTGATTGACTAGATATCTTGTCAAGAATAATGTGATCAAAATCTATTTCTAGAATATTGTTGAATTGAGTGTGTTCACATTCTACTGAAGATAACGTGATGGTGTCTTCCTTTCCTCCAGGCCAAGGCTGTCATCTCTGTCCAAGCTTCCTCCTCCAGAGGATCACATGGTATGGCAGAAAACAGATCTGAAATTCAGATTAGTTCCTATAACCCCTGTTGTAGTAGGGAGGTGTGGGCCGCATCCCGCTGCCCAGCTAGCTTAACCCCCAAAATAACCACATGGAAATTGTATTAATTAAATTACTGCCTGGCCCATTAGCTCTAGCCTCTTATTGGCTAACTCTCACATCTTGATTATCCCATTTCTATTAAATCTGTGTATCACCACGTGACTGTGGCTTACCGCCGTGAGTCTAACCAGCATCCATCTTGGGCAGGAGAATCATAGCATCTGCCACACTTCCCTTCTTCCCAGCACTCAGTTCTGTCTCTCTGCCTAAGTTTTGTCCTATTAAAAGGCCAAGGCAGGCTCTTTATTCAACCAATGAAAGCAACACAAATATAGAAGGACCTCCTACACCAGGAATGGGCTCGGAGGATCACAAAACTACAGCAAGAACAGATTCGTGTTTCTATAGTAACACAAGCAGAGAAACAGGTGAGTCAGAAACTGACCAGAGGCAATAATCCTGAGGAATACACAGGAGATTTGGGCATATGTGTATGTGCATGTGTGTGTGTGCGTGTGTGTGGTGCATGTGTATGCATGTATGCATGTGTGTGCGTGCATGTGTGTGCGTGTGTGTGCATGTCTGTGTGTGCACGTGTGTGTGTGCACATGTGTGTGAGTGCATGTGTGCATGTGTGTGTGGATGTGTGTGCATGTGTGTGCACGTGTGTGTGCCTGTCTGTGTGTTCACGTGTGTATGTGCACATGTGTGTGAGTGTATGTGTGCATTGTGTGCGTGTGTGTGCATGTGTGCGCATGTCTGTGTGTGCACATGTGTGTGAGTGTGTGTGGGCATGCGTGTGTGTGTGTTGTACTGGGTTTCAATGTTCAAGTTGCAATTTTAAAAACTGAAGTCCCTGGCAGAGAATGAGATACAAAGCAGTCTTTCAGATGGGAGAGAAAACCAAGTGTCCAAAAAGTACAAAGTTAATATACAACCAAAGCAATTCATATTAAAAGAAAAAAACATATCCTAGGAATTCTGCTTATCACCTACAGTTAAGTTCCTTTGGCTAGTGCTTAGTCAAGTGACCACACCTTACTAGAGAGGTATTAGTTATAAGACTTTATTCTGGGCTGTTGAAGTCTATATATCTAAGTTCTTTTGTTATTGGCAATGAGAACAGCAAAAAATAAACAATACAAGAATAAACCTGAACATCACCACAAGCTCGGTGCTCTTTTAATCCTACATAACCTCACTAGAGTCCCAGAGAGCCCAGGATCACCATCACCCCTTCACTGTGTTCTGCCTTCTCATTTTTCCTGCTGTTGAGGGCTTTCCAAGGTTGTTAGGTTGTTTTCAGGCTCTGGCTATTATGAATAATGCTGCTATGAACATAGTTGAGCATATGTCCTTTTGGTATGATTGAGCATCCCTTTGGGTATTTACCCAAAGATATTGCTGGATCTTGAAGTAGACTGTCTCCTAATTTTCTGAGAAATTGCCATACTGATTTCCAAAGCAGCTATACAAGTTTGGACTTAGACTTTCAATGCTAAAGTAAGAAAGTCTGGGCCAACAAAGTTAAGATGCTGCCCTAATGCTGACAAAAGTCGAAATTTTTACACTGCTTTTCAACAATGTTGTCAGTCCTGAAACCAGACTTGGAATGCCCACTTAAAACATCATCTCCAAAGTTTGAAGTAGAATTGTATAAGTTACTTCTGTGGTAGAGAATGCTTCATCTCCAAGGACAGTTTTCCTGTCTCCAAATAGTCAAGACTTTCTGGGGACAGGTATAGTGAAGGCCTGGCAGGAAGGCACTATGACAATACCACCAAACTATGTTCTAGGGAGCAGCTGAAATGCTGACATCGTGTTATAGCTGAAATAGTTCCCTTGGGGTACTGCAAAGAAGGAAAGGAAACTTGCTAAGGAAAATGACCTGCTACTTTAAAGTCACAACCCATGTTTGTAAAAATTACTATAGCTTGGGGATGCAGAGGTAGCTCAGTGGGTACTGGCACTGTCTGTTCTTTCAGAGGCCCTGGAGTTTGATTCCCAGTGCCCACGTAACGGCTCACAACTACCTGTAACCCCCACCAAGGTCTGGTGTCCTCTTCTGGCTGGAGGAGTCCAGCACGGCATGCATGCAGTGCATAGACAGACATGCAGATAAAACACCTTTGCATGCACACAAAAATAAAATGAAAAATTTAATATAGCTTAGCATGTAGCAAAAGGCCCTGTACATTAATAGGGTTATATTTAATTCCTTTAATTATCTCAAGTGTTTGAAACATTTTTACTGAAAGCAGTGCCTCAATTTTTTAGGGACCCTGTGTTATATTTTTAAGTTGTGATTTCCAAGTCAGTGTTGTGCAGAGATCATTCTTCATCATTTCTGGACTTCTCCTTAGCAGCTATCACAGTGAATGGCACAGGCAAGGAGAGGCCCACAGATGGGGATGTCATTTGTGTGGCTTCTCTGACACCACCACCTCAGCACTGAGTGCCTCTGTCTCACTGCGACTGGAGAAGAAACCAAGGACCTGCCACAACCTCATCATCGCTTATCAAACATAGACGATATTTCAATTTGCAGAATCAGAAACAAGACCTCAAACATCCTCTGTGATCTCCGGTTTTAAGTGAAACAAGACAGTTTCCCCCTGATATGAGTTCCAGGCAACACGCTTGCAGCAGTAGCGGGGAAGTTAATGATAGTTGGTCTCTGTAGAGGGGACGCGTCCACATAGGCACAGAGCCTTGGTGCTGAGCTATGAGTTCATTGACGCTTAGGCAAAGAAAAATCTTTCAGCTATTGAGGAGGGAAAGTGTATTTTGCCACCCTTCCTCCTGCAGAAACATAAGAGCATTCTAGAATGAAAACCTAAGAACTCATAAGCCACTGGAAAGGGACAACATTTAAGTCTTGACACATTTTGTTCTTCAATTAAATTCACTCTTAACCACTGACTAGTTATACATCTAATGAAGTTGATATGGATATCCTGTGCCATTTGCCATGTGAATGAATGAAATAAAACAAAACACAGTTGCTTTCCATACACTATTGCCCATCTCATAAGTGGGAGTTTAGGAGGGATCATTGTGGTTTAGTTTGTTTTTGCTGCAGTCAGTGTGCTGAGTGTTACCAGCAGAGAACATTCTGGTCCTTTGCCCTTATGTGTGAGAACAGCACCTCTCCCTTCAGCCTGGAATCTGTCTACCAGTCACACCACCAAAAGAGCCGCTCCACCTTTTACCTCTCTTCTCATGAAATACGTGCAATCAAGATGACTTGCTACTTTATAAGAATTTAATTTGCAAAACTCAGAGTCTCCTATGTACTTTACTTTCCCGGTCTCCCAAGCCAGGTGCTTATTTTACAAAGAAACTGAAGGATAAAATTCAGTTACTCGACACTATTTCCCCAACGTCAAAGGATCTATGACAAGTCGGTAGAATTTCTTCATACTGTTGATCAAGAACAAAAGGAAAACCATCTTTATGTTCCCTTTCCCCTCATGTGAGGAAGACACAATAAACATAAGAACACACAAGCCTGGGAAGGTGGATGGATCTGTGACTGTCGCAGGATAACGATGTTATCTATACATCCTGTCCTCGGAAAAGACACACCTTAGCAACAACTACAGATAACTTCTGGAACCAGGGTCCTCTTATTGTCCGTAGACCTCTGTTTTTAGTTTCTTCAGTCACCTATTGTACTAGCAAGTGAAATGGGCATTTTCCTAGTTCTCTTACTGAACTAAGCAATAGTGTTGGATCTTGATGGACATTTTTCCATTCGTGTACTCCTCTTTTGTCTTGACTTGCATGCCAGCTGCCATCCACCACTCTGATTCCCCAGCAGGTCCCTTTCTCCTTTGCCAGTTCTCAGTAGTTTGGGGGTTTCTCAGTGCTTGGCTTTAAACTCGTCTCTAACTTCAATCGCTTCCTGAATGACATCAGAAATGCTTCATTAGCAGAAGTGAACGACTCCTAAATTTCCAGTAAATACATTTCCAGTCCAGATCATTTTTGTGCATTCCAACTGCTCAATCAATATCCACTTAGAGTCTCAGAGCTGCACCAATCTATATCTGCTCAAAAATCAACTCCTGTGCTGGCCTTGTGGTGCACTTTCTCATCTTTGTTGTATATTGGTGGCTGGCATCACACTCCTTTCAGGTTAAGACAGGATAGGACAGTCTTTCAAATTTTCCTGCCTCTGAAAATGGTTTGTCAGATATTCTAGGCCTATAGCCAAAGCTGGATGCCCCAACACTGAAGAGAAACATTCAGTGTCTGTACAGGCAGCCAGCTGTTTCTGCCATTTCTTGCACTTTTTGGAAGTAGCTGGGTCACACTTCCTGCTAATTCAGGTAATATTACTTTCCTTCTCAGGTCTTTGATGGGGTTAAAGACAAGATAGTTACAGTTACAGTCCTCTTATATCTTAGCTAAGGGCATATTAGGTACAAGCCTTAGACTCTTCAGGAAAGGACAGCTATTGGAGTAACCTCTGTAATTTGCCAATTACCTATGGTCTGGAAGTCTAGAATGTGTTTCTTGCTTGATGTTGTTCTTGTTAGTTGTTGTTTCATTTTTGTTTACATCATTACCTTTTCTTTATTCTGAATATTTGATAGTTGTTCTTAATATATATAATTTTATATATTAGGGTCAGAGCTTTCTTAATTAGACAAAAAAGGGGGAAGTACTATGGGAATTCAATCCAGTTATGACATTTGGGGTGACTAGTCCTATGGGCATTGTTTTCAGATAAAACTAAGGAGGGGCCACATGTTCTCTCTCTCTTGCTCCCTCCCTCCTGCCCTCTCTTCCTCTCTCTCTCTCTTGAATGGTCAGAGCAGGAGCAAGCCTTGTGGTTGGTCCTCATAGCCCTTGGGCAGAATGGCAGGACAACGGCAGCTGGATCAGCAGTGGTGTCTACCTTGTTCTGTATTTGTGTTTTTCCATTGCACCCTTTAATAAATTATTGACCAGACTTTGGTATGGGAGGTCCTTCTCTATATGTGTTGCTTTTGTTGATTAATGAATAAAGAAGCTGCTTTGGCCTGTGATAGGGCAGAACAGACCTAGGCAGGAACACTAAACTGAATTCTGGGAGAAAGAAGGCAGAGTGAGGGAGAAGCCATATAGCCTCCAAGGACAGAGGCTTGTCTCTGCTTGAGCCCACCAAAATTTTGCTGGTAGGCAACAACCTCATGGTGATACAGAGATTAATGGAGATGGGTTGGTTTAGGATATAAGAGCTCGCTAGAAATACACTTATATGATTGGTCAGGCAGTGATTGAAATAATATAGTTTCTGTTTTATTTTTTATTTCATGGTCTGGGCGGCTGGGAACAAATAAGCGGCCTCCTACCACAAGACTTTGTGGGTCCACACTTCAACCTTAAATCTCATCCCATAAGGAGTTCTGCTAGACTTATCTTCTGGATCTCTTTTCCACTATCTCCCTAGTTCTAATCCAAGTTTGCATGATGATCCCAGAGAGGAGCAATGACCTCCTAAGTGATGCTCATGTGCCCAGTGTTGGCCTCTTCAAACCCATCCTTCACATTGCAAAAGGTGAGTTTTAAATGTTGTCAACCATCTCAGACTCCTGTGAAGACATTTGAGACATTTACCAATGTCTTGAGAATAAAAGAATTAAAAAAAATGTTGTAGGATTCCTTTCTATATGCTGTGAATATGTTTTATTGCCCTTGGTTAATAAAGAAGCTATTTTTGACCTATGACAGGGCCGAATATAAGAATATAGCCAAGCAGGAAATCTGGAGAGAGAGAAAGAGAGAGAGAGAGAGAGAGAGAGAGAGAGAGAGAGACAGAGACAGAGACAGAGAGAGACAGAGAGGGCAGATTCGAAGAGACGCCTTGTAGCTACTGAAGGAGAAAGACACCAGAATCTTACTGTAAGTCACAGTCTTGTGCCAACTTGGTGGAATTCAGAATTGCCATGAGACAGATCTCAGGGGATGCTTTTGAGAGATTTTGTAGATAAAATGATAGATGTAGAAAGACGCGTCCTAATTGCCATGCCAAATGAAAAGGATGCAAGCGGAATGGCATACACTGCCCTCCCTTCCTGTTTGTGATATACTAGGAACAGCTGCGTCAAGCTCCGGTTGCCATGGTTTCCCACCTCAAGGAACCACACCATGGAACCGTAAACTCCAATCAACCTTTCCTTCCTTCAGGTTTTTTTTTAAAGATTTTGCCACAATGACAGGACACGTAACTAACACACCCTGCCAATCACACTCCAGTCTCCAAGTCATCCAAGACTCAGTCTATCATATGGGGAAGTCATTGCAGCAAATGAAACAGGATCAGAGACTCAAGAATCCTAGAGGGGAGGTGCTTACTGGCTCACTCCCAGGGCTTACTCAGCCTGCTTTCTTTATGACCCAGGACCACCAGTACAGAGGAGGCATTACCCACAGTGGGCTGGATCTTCTCCCATCAATCATTGAGAAAATGCCCCCATCCCTGCCTCCAGGGCAGTCTGCTGGAGACAGTTTTTCAATTGAGAGTCTGTTCTCAACTGATCCTAGTTTCCATCAAGCTGATAAAAATTAATTAATAGGCATATCACCTAATTGGGTTTGCCTGTGGTGTGGATATCATGCGGGCTTTTCCATAAATGATCATATTTTCCAGATCTATGTGTTGAAACTATGTTCCTTTACCTATTAAACTTGTTGAATAATTTTATGAAAAAAATCAGTATCTAGACAAGCCTCAATTATTTTTTGAGTCCCTGTGTGAGGCAGCTAACAATGTGTATTTCCTTGTAACAGTACAGTGTGGTTTCAGTGCTTTAAATTTTTAGTTAGCAACAAAGTTAGGGTCTGAAAAGTTTTTAATTTGGTTTTCTTTCATATTGAGTTTAGTCATTTTAGATCCTTCCTATTTTTACATTAGCATCTTCACTTGTTATCTTTCATTGCTTTTACATTGAAAATAGATTCTTCTCTCATACAATACATCCTGACCACAGTTTCCCCTGACTCTGCTTCTCCCAGTTCCCTTCTCCCCCAGACTCACTCCCCTTCTCTTTCTTTTCAGAAAAGAAGACAAAGAGACAACAACAAAACAGGATGTAGTGAGACAAGGCTAAAGCCCTCACATGGAAGCTGGACAAGCAACCCAATGGGAGGAAAAGAGTCTCAGAGCAGGCAAGAGAGTCTGGGCCACACCTGCTTCCACTCTTAGGTGCCCCACAGAAACACAGAGCTAACAGTCATAGTATATATGCAGAAGACCTGGTACCGACCCATGTAGGCTCTGTGTTGTCCCTTCAGTCTCTGGGAGCCCATGGGAACATTGCTTAGCTGATTCAGTGGGCCATGTTCTGCTGGTGTCCTCCATCCCCTCTGACTCCTACAGACTTTCTTCTTCATCTTCCTTGGGGTTTCCTAAGCTCTAAGGGGAGAGACTCTATGGAGGCCTCCCATTTAGACTCTCTCTCTCTTTCTCTNAGTGGGCCATGTTCTCCTGATGTACTCCTTCTGTCTACTTCTACAGTCTTTCCTCTTCTTCTTCCACAAGGTTTCCTGATCTCTGAGGGGAAGGACTCTATGGAGGCCTCCCATTTAGACTCTCTCTCTCTTTCTCTTTCTCTCTCTCTCTCTCTCTCTCTCTCTCTCTCTCTCTCTCTCTCTCTCCACAATGTCTGCTTGTGAGTCTCTGCACTTGCTCCCATTGACTAGAATTAAATTGAATATATTGTTCAGGGTGAAGAAATTTGACCGTGTTAGAATCTGTAAACACGGTGTTTTTGTTTACTTAGGACTTTTGAGATTCTTTCAGAAAAATGCATAATTTATACAGTAGACTTACATTTTTATGTATTTATTCAATAATTATTTGATGATATTATCAGTAATACTATTTTTAATGTTGCCCTCAAACTGTTGGTTAGTGGTAAAGAGAGACACGTTCATTTTGCTGTATTCACTTTGAACTTCGTGACTTTGCTAAATTAATTTATTCATCCTAGTAGTATTTTGAAGATTCTTTAGTACTAACACAGTTTTGCTATGTAATCATAGGATTTTATTTATTTTATGGTCTTTATGTTTCTGCGTTTTTGTCTCATTTTCCATAAGCATCCAATACAATCCAGATGCAAATAATGAAGACGACGTCTGCTTTGTGACCGACCTGAAGCATTTTCTCTCACCACTGTGTATAACCTAAACTTCGTGGTGTTATTTCAAGATTCTTTTTTATTATTAAGAAAAATTCTTCCTGTTTCTACATTTCAGGAATCTTTTAAAGATTTGTTTTTAAGTATTTAAGGGATTTATTTTATTTTATGTAAGTGATGCTTCTCTCACGTGTATGTCTGTGCACTGCATGTGTGCCGGATGACTGCAGGTGTCAGAAAAGAGCACCGGATGCCCCATAACTGGAGCTGTGAAGAGTTTCGACCCACCATGTGGGTGTTGGGATTCTAACCTGTGGCTTCTGCAAGAACAAGTGCTCTTAACTACTTTCCGAGGTCTACAGCCAATAATCTATTTCTTTTTATTCTATGTGTATGAACTTTTTCCTTCATGCGTATCTGTGCACCACATGCATCCAGTGTCTGCAGGGGACAAAGGGCGAGACTGATCCCCTGGAGCTGAAATTATACTCGGTTGTGAACTGGAATTACAGATGGTTGTGACCCACCCTGTGGGTGATGGGAACTGAACAAACCCAAGTCCTCTGCTGGAGCAACAAGTCCTCATGGAGAAACAGTGACTTTTATCAAATATTTTCTTCCTATAAGTACCAGAATAATCATTCAGATTAGGTTGTGAGGTTAAAAAGTATGCATTTTAATTCCCAGAGGAGACATAGAAAATGATGCAAGCCAATATGGATATAAAAGACGAGAGTAAAAATGTGATCCTAAAAAGTCATAAGAACAACTAGAGCAAGTGACCAAAGAGCGAGACACCGAACACATCACATTATAACTACATGAAATTTGAAGACGTTTTAATGTCTACTACATGTGTTGTAAAACCCACAATATATTTTGCTTTGGTCTGAAAGAGTTTAATCTCATCTATGTCAATTTTACAAAGGTAAACAAAGAGTTCTTCTCACTATTTAATGACACACACACCACCCCCATTTTCTTCATCCTCACCATCAAACCCGCACTTTTGTCTGCTTGTGTGTCCCATTGGCTGAAGACTTCATTTCGTATTTTTATAGTTCAGGTGAGCTGGTATGGAATTCTTACCTTTTCCTTTAGTTTTCAATAATTTGATTGAGACAATGTCATAGTGTAGTTTTCTGGATCCTGATGTTTATCCTGTCTCGGTCTGTTGGATTTTGTTTTTATATATTATTGCTTTCATCATACTTGGACATTTTTCAGGCATTTCTTCAGATAAATTTCCTTTCCTTTCTCTTTGGGGCTCCATAAGTTATTAGCATTTCTGATGCCTTCTTTGGTTTTGTTCTCATTTTTCTCTCCTCGTTGCAGTTAGATACTTCCTTTGATACTTCCTCTAGTTACATTGATGCCTTCCCTCTTCCACACAACTCAGGGTTAAATTTTAATGTAAAATGTTTATTTTCAACATTCCATTTTTGTTTTAAACTTCTCATTATTTTTCCAGAGTTTGTATTTTTCTCTTAAAGCATCTCTTCTTTTCACCATTACACATTTCTTATTTTCCAAACCCTTTAGAATTTTTTATATTTTTAAAAATCCTGTTGCCAGTTCAGATAACTGAACCATGGATGTCTATGGACAATATTTGGTTTTGATTATGGATCATGTTTTCTTGATTTCTCATTGTAGAAACTCAGTATTATTCTCTGACTATAAAGCATCTAGAAACTCAAATTAGAACACAGAAAAAGGAAATGGAGATGACGTTCATTTTATTTCGTTTATTTCAGATAATACTACAGCAATGGAGACTTTACATACGGATGAAAGGAATCTAGGACTGGACTCCTTGCTCAGTTCTATTCATGATTAGCCTAACTTCCAGCTTCCTGGGATGTAATTAACTGCTTGACATTGTCAATATTTGATTTGGGATGAATTTGGATCTAGTGGCAGATACTTTTAAAGATTCTCCTTTGATTTGATTTATACAAACCGAGAGAATCTTAACTCTACAAAAGTGAAGAGGTCTCTCCTTTCCATCTGATGTCTAGATGGTGTGTCTCTGCAACTAGGTAAAATGTGTGGAAAGGAGAAAGAGTTTAGGCTGAGCAAGTTGTTTCTGTTTTCAACCTCTCAACTCTTTTGGATTGCAGCCTGTTCCTCTGGCCCACACTTCTCATCTAAGGTTCAGTTGGGTGTTAACTGAGATTTCTGTCCCACCCAGTCCCAAAGAAACACACAGAGGTCTACATTAACTATAAACTGATTGGCCCAGTAGCTCAGGCTTCTTATTAATTAATTATTATAACATATCAGCCCATAATTTTTGTCTTTGTTAGCCACTTGGCTTGGTACCTTTTTGGTGAGGGAGTCACATCTTGCTAGCTCTGTGTCTGGCTTCCTTTCTGTCTGGGTGATGACTGCAGACTGACTGTTTCCTCTTCCCTGAATTCTTGTGGACCTGCCTCTGCTTCCTGCCTGGTCTCCTTGCTGTACTTTCTGCCTGGCTACTGGCCAATCAGCTTTTATTTAAAATACTAGTGACAGGGTACAGACCATTGTCCCACAGCAGTTGGGTTTCTTTGGAATGATGGGCTGGCTCTTCCATTCATACTACCAAAACTAGAAAACTCTCCCTAGTGTGGAATATGCCCTTGTTGTATGGACATCTGTGAAATTCTGTTTTCTTCTACTGAATTTTGATCTATCGGTATCTTCTTTATCCACTGTTCTTTTATAGCTTTATAGAAAAGATTAGCCGTATGGCTTCTTTCAGGCTCTACGTTGTGAAGGACATTTACATCCTTGTACATCCTCACTGGTGGTGGAACACAAGATCTTGTATTTTCTGCCCATCATTAAATTTCCAGTGATGAAGATATGGAAATTTCTCTAAAGTTCTTGTACACATATATAATGTGAAATAGAGATAATGCAGATGTGTAGAGGAGCAAAGAGAACATGATGTTCACCTATGTAAGACAAAATAATAGAAACCACTGAAACAGCTGTAGGACGCTTTTAAACAAAGGTACCATTGACCTAGAGAAGTTTAGTTTTGGAGGATAGCATTGACCTAGACCTATAAGCACTCCTAAATCAGAAGTGGATAAATGCCTTTCAGAAAAAAAAAAAAACATTGGCACAGTGTTTTAAATCTAGATCTTAAAAAATGATCATGGTTACTCTGGAAATCCAGCATCCTGGTGGGGGGTTGAAGAACATGAAAAGGATTTTTTGTGAAGAAATCCTTCCTCTAACTCAGCTCACTCCGGCAGAGCACGTATAGCACAGCTAGATTGAAAGTATGTTATAGGACTCATTGCTCATCTGTGTCTGGGTCATTCTCTTGGCAATGTGCAAGCTTTTAGGAGACAATCAAAAGTTGGAGAGAGTTGAGCTGGTGAGTGAGGACAGAAGTCATGTACTGTATGAAAAAGAATTATGCAATATTTAGGAACTAAGCCAGGTCTGGCATCTTGTTAGGCTCACAGGAAGAAGACTCAACAATACCAGTAGAAACACATGAAATGATATTCTTTAACCCAGAACTGAGAACACACGTGGGTTAAAGTAACACGACAACTTCAGCCTTCCCACTACATAGCATGCCACATTGTTTTATTACACAGAAAATAAGTAAAATTTAAAATAACTGCTAGAAAGAAATGGCATAGACCATGGACAGCCTCATTGCATTGAGTGCTCATTGACTCCCCACATACAGATTTACCACATGCCCTAATATTTGTAGATACAGTATGAGTAACTCTGAGCCAGCGAGGGTCAAACAGTCTCTTTCAGGTCCATTTTCTACTGGTGCCAATGATATTACTCTAACACTAAAACACTGATATCAACAGCATTGTATTAGAGTTGATGTTTCCCTGATGACATTGGCATCATTCTGTTGGCATCAAGCCTGTTGGCCTAGCCTCTCCATAGGCAATCATTGTTACATTTGTGGGATTTATTCAATGCTTGATTCAGTGTATGTCTATGCTGGACCTGCTTTTTAAGGTCTGACAATACATAATAAACAATAGTAACAATCAAAGGCTCAGAGAATGAAATAAACTTTCAAAAAGTGTGTGGGGGGGGAGGGTTAGGCCCAAAACTGTGAGCCTATGTCCACCTTGTCTGAAGGTCAGAGAGGTTTAGCTTGTTCAAAGTTGTTGACAACAATTGTGGCTTCATACCCAGACCTAGGGTGTGGTTACTTGGTGTTTTGGACATTAAGATGGCCCATACAGGTAGAGCCACTGTTATGACCAATGGTCAGGATATTCAAGCATAATTTTTCTCCTTCTTTTAAAATAGTAGCTTTGACCTTGGGAGTGGCTGCCTTCGTTAAACTTGGTCTAGGGTGGGTTCACTGCCTAAACAACAGAATGCTAATGATTTGATGAAGTACTGAAGCAAGTAACTGTTGTGTTGTCCTTTGTATCATGGTAAAGCAGTCTTTTGTCTTCTTCCCCTGCTGTATTGGGGTATGAAAGTGTGTGGAAAATTAGCTGTGGGTGATTTCAGTGTTCACTGGAACTCCCGGTGCTAGCCTATGTGTCTATTTTATTATTTTCACTTGTGTCTTTGTTTGGTAAGTGGTATACTTGTTGAAGCTGGTCTCTGACATGTGTATGTGTGTGTGTGTGTGTGTGTGTGTGTGTGTGTGAGAGAGAGAGAGAGAGAGAGAGAGAGAGAGAGAGAGTGAGAATGGGACGAGAACATTTTACCTGAAGTATGACAGTATCAGAAGTTCTGTAGAATGGGGAGTATGCCACCATGTGATGCTCTTTAAACAGATCACAAATGTGAGAAGTTCAAGGTTTTCTTTAGCAAACCATCTGTAATTGAGTGGATCAAAAGGAAGATTATGATCTACAGAGGATGAGAAACACATTCCTTGCTTCCTTTCGCCAGACTTCACTGAAACTTGGACCACTGACCACACTGATGCCCATATGCAATCCTGGTGTACTGGGATGACCTTATTGCTTAAGTCAGAAGTGACAGTGGGTGGAAAGGAGAGAGCCTGTGGCCATTACCCAGGAGAAAAAAAGTGCTGCCCACAAAGCAAGGACACTTCAAAGTCCCATGGTGAACAAAGTGTGGCTTTGGGGAAGGGTGAAGAAGGGTGCCATTAATAAAATAAGTATTTTGCAGCCATCCCTATTAATAAAGCTACCTATGTTATTCCAATATACCAAATGCATCCACTTTCATTCCAGAACCAACAGATTCCTTTTGTGATCATGGCAAAGCCTGACACAAAGTTCTAATAAAAACTACTGATGTTTCTCAACACATTAATAAAGATAAGCAACATCCTTCCCAATTTGGCCTCAACCTCTCGCCTCACAATCAATCAGCTGCTTTCGCAAGGCAGTCAACATCTAGTCCTTCTTTGCTATGAATGATCTCTCCATGTTATGTGGAGACAGTGAAATAAACTTTCAACAAACACATGTACACACACATCCGTGTTTGTGTGTGTGTGCGTACACATGTGCGTATATACCTATGCAGACTGTTCTTGCTGGCTGTTCGTCCTGACTTTAATTTCCTGAGGAAACAACAGTTCATTTCCATGGTTGGACTGTATGTAAGAAGACCCATAAGGGAATAAATAAAATCAATTTATGTTTCTAATCATGTGACATTTTAATTGTCAACTTGACATAATCAAGAATCATTGAGCAAGTAGGTATTTATGAGGGCTTTTCTAGCTCTGGCTGGCCTAAGGGCATGTCTACAGAGGTGACCTTAGCTGATGAGAGATGACCTAGCTAAAAGTAGGTGTCACCATTCCACCTGGAGTTTAGTCCAGAACTAGTAAGCACAGAGAGAGCAATCTGAGCATCAGGCATGCATGCATTCCTTCTGTCTCTGCCCTTGACTGTGAATGTGACTAGCTGTTTTGAGTTCTTGCTGCCTTGACTTGCCTGTGATGAGGGGCTGTAACCTAGAATTGAGCTAGAAAACAAAACAAGTCCAACTTTCTTCCCTCAGTAGCTTTCTGTCAGGATGTTTTATACCAGCAACAGAAATTAAACCAACACCTATTCTAGGTACCCAGAACAGAATAAACACTCAACAAGATAAAAATATAGACAGATTTAATTGAGGCAGACACCATAGTTTTTTTTTTCCTCCCTAGGTTGATCCTACATCCATCTAGAACTGGAACTCAATATAAAACAAATACAACTAGATATAGGAGTTTCTTTTCCTGGATAGTGTGTATGCTCACACACACACACACACACACACACACACATATACATGCACAAGTCTTTATAAAGGAGCACAGAGAATCCAGTTTATCAGCTACCTAACCCTTTTTGGTTTGTGCTTCAGAAGCCAAGGTTGGGGAAATGGAGAGGCAGGAGACACAGTGATGACATGACAGAGGAAGAAAGGCAACAAAAGAATTGTGGGCAATGATTAAGTGCTTCAGAATTTACACAGTGAAATATGGACACTTTAAATGGCTTTGCTATATGCTTCTTTTCAAACTGAGCAATTTCAAACACCCCACGCTGCTCCAAGATTAATTGAGTTCTGCATGCTTTTAGCTTGCTTTGGGTACCAAGGAGAAAGGGATTCCACAGAACCTGTATTTGCCCAGAGTAAAGACAGTATCTCATTAATGTATGATGAATAGCCATTTGTAGAGTGATTAATTAGTCATCTTGACAATAAAGTGAGCCTACCTACATGGCTTTGCTTGGACTCACATTTTCACATGTAGAAAAAAAGGAGAGAAATGTCTTACTTTCCCGTGCTTCCTCTCTGCATCCAGCCCATGGAAAAACCCAAAGGCCTTTGCATATTCTGGTCTTGTCTGATTGCATCTGGTTTGTCTTTAGGAACAACAGCCCTGAAATGGAAGCTCTCCCGCGTGATTGATGACTTCTCTTTCTATGTACAAGTTGGAAATTCAGAAAGGGATTTTTCCCCTGTAGGTCTCACCGCTTATTGGTACACAAGTTATTTCCACTTTGCTGCAGAATTGATTTGCAGCACTGGTGTATGAGTTTGTATATTTTTCTCACTGGCCTGTCACAAAGCATAAGTCAGCAAGTCTTCCACTGCATGATGGATGATGTAGCCAGGAGCCTCGCGGCAATGTTTCCATTAAAAGGATGAGCATATTGTCATTAGCGTTCGGGGACTGGAATAATCCAAATTCTGTACCTTGACATTTCTCAAACTATATTATTTAGTAGCACCAGTTTCCCCCACATCCAGCACCATCCAATGGGCCTAGGGAAGATTCCTTTATCTCCAATTGCTGACTGTATTAAAGGTACCCCAAATGCCAAAGCATCAGCTGTCAGAGTTCTAATCTTATCTTACATTTTGCTCCTCTCCAAATAAAATTGTCTTTTTTTAAAAAAAAAAAAAAGTTGAAAAGAAAAAAGAAGGAAATAGAACCCACATGCAGAGAGAATTAGAAAGAGCCGTAAACATGAGGACATACTTGGGCATCCTCATAACCTACCTACGGAAAACTATTAAGAAAACTATTAAGAAAAGCAGCACCAAGCTTTGAACTCCTGGTTTCTGGTTTCTTTAAAAGTCATTTCTATTTGACAGCGTGACAATCCTCATCCTCCCCTCCTTCCTCACCTCCCCACACCTTCAAGTATTCTCTTATAAAGTGTGCATACCCGAGGAGGGTGCTCATTACCTGTTAAATATGTAGATGAGCCTGGAAACTCACCCAGGGCTCCTAGATAGATGCTAGAACTTGGCCCGATGTGTGGATCCATAACACTTTGGTGCTGTTATTTTTCATCACGGAAAGACGCAACACACCTGTCAGATTAGCTTCCTGTGTCCATCGTGCTGATGTAGTTATTAGACATGACAGTCAGTGCTGGCTTCTTTGAGCCTCCAGTTGCCAGGCTTCTTGGGCCTCTGTACTCCTCTAGTTGTTTCTAGGCCTTCTTATTTCCCAGGGAAAGGTGAATGCGCTATCAACCCATTCCTGCAGCCCCACAAGGCAGGACAATCAGACGCTATAGGGAGTAGAGTCAAGCAGGAACTCAGTTTATTACTGTGAGTGTCAGCTTATATAGTTTAAGTGACATGGTATGATGCCAATGAGAGGCAGCCAAACCCACCCTCTGGCTGGAGGGGGCCTCGACCTAATTTTTGCTGTCTCATCCTCATTCAAATTCGAGCCAGGCTTTTCTCTGTCCTACAGGCCTTGAAGTACTTGAGCCAGGCTTTTTTCTGCCCTATAGGCCTCGAGATACAGGCCCTGAGATAATGTTGGCCCAACAGTCAGGAGGCCTGGTATGTTAGAACTGCCTGGGAGAGAGAGACATACAGGTGTTTGACATGTATGGCCTACACTGATGAAGGTGAAGACGTCAACTGTAGTGGTATTTCACTTGGGTTTTAATAAAGCTTTCCGAAGTTCAGACAGTAAAACAGTCACACTGATCAGCCTACAGACAGATAGTGGGGACACACACCCATAATCCCAGTAGCCATACTAGTTTACCATAGAAACCAGGTTAGTGGTGCACGCCTTTAATCCCAACCCTAGAGAGGAATATAAGACGGGAGGAGACAGCTCTTAGACAGTCTCATTCTGAGATTTCTGGAGGCAGGATCGCCATTTCGGACTGAGGTAGAGGTAAGAGCCAGTGGCTGGCTGCTTTGCTTTTCTGACCTTCAGGTTGAAGCCCAATTTCTGTCTCTGGGTTTTTACTAATCATGCTTCAGTCAATGATTGATCACATGGGTTTAAGGTGACTTAGTACCTTTTTGGAGACAAAAGACATATAACTCTATCTTAGCATAACAGATAAATTACATATTATATTTGCCCGCACTAACAGCCACACAAGAACAAACTTTTTCTTACCAGTTTTTACGTCCATGGTTAGCAAATCATTTCCAAAGTGTGGGAGTCAGGAGGGAAAGTAAAATCCCCCCAAGTGGAGACGTTCAGTGGAACTATAACTGACACCTCCTTTATTAAAGACAGATTTACTTTTCTCATTTAATATGTCTGAAATCAGAGGTGTCCTATAATTAATCAAGGGTGTGTCTTAGTTTAACTGGCAGCGTTTTTATTTCTTAATGGAGCATAAAATATCATCGTGACTTGTAATTGATGAAAGTTTTAGATTTGATGGAATGTGGTAAGTGGTGAGAACAGACGTTGCCAGTGAATTCTCAGGTGTTCCATTAGGTGACCTCTGGGTGCCATTTGAGGGTACGGCTGCCACCTCCACAAGACACAGAAGCCACAGAGATACTTGAGCCGCCCGGCATGCGTTTAGTCAACATCAGAGGTCTAAAAGTTGGTGTGATCTCGGTGATGAAACACAACTAATTAAACACCTGCTCATTAGGAAGAGGGTTGTGCAGGATAGCAACATTGTAAAACAGTATAGATAATTTCTATGGGAACCACCAGGGATATATGTTATTAAGTATAAAACAAGAGCCCTGATCTTTTGATATCAGTCTGATAAACTTAATAGGAATTAATAGACTGCTTAGGTATCTCTTGACAACTTCCATTACCAAACTCGCCATAAAACTAAATTACGCATCTCTAAGAGAATTCAATCAATACCATATCCAGGTCTCACTGTTTTTATGTGACTTCAAGACAGCAATAAATATACTTTGATTTTTTTGATTTGCTTTAAGTGTTTGAATCCAAGTGAACTATTACAAGTTTTAAAAACTAGTGACAGTCTCATATTTTATTCTTTGAATTTCTCAGGCCTTTGAATTCAGCGACTCTATGATTTTGTTTATTTATTTTTGCTAATTTATTGCTCATTTCAACAATACAAATGACAGAGAAACAGGAACAGAGCGATCACTTCTAAGTAAATAAGAAAACAAGCTTTATGTATCTTACAAAGGATTCCTATTTTAAAGAAGACTCTTGTAGATTTTATAAGACTAGAACCAATTAGTAAGGGAGCCATTGAACTCATCATATGTAACAATAACAACCAAGATGAAGATGAAACAGGAGAGCAGACAAATCTACCTGGGACTCACGAGCAATTTCACAGAAGAGAAAATCAACAGGGAAAAGTTACCAAGTGGGCAGGGCAAGGAAACAGACACCAGACAGAGGGGCCTGGGCTTGCAATGACAAGGAGGAGGGACATGAGAGAGGCAGCTGCTCTGGAAATCAGCAGGGAGCTGTTTCCTGTCCACAGTAAAGATCCAGCTTTGAGGCTAAGGAAGGAGAAGGCGCTGAAGCGCCCTGCGTGTGTGCGCTGAGGAGTGGCTCTTTTTCTCGACCATGGTGGATACTAGTTATGAAATGATGACTTCACCAGCCTCCCTCGGGAAGGAACTTTTGTTTCTGTGAAGTGTATGTAAGCAGCATGGCTTGACCTGGCAGTTCTTTCCTCGGGTCCACTCTCTAGCAGCTGGTTGCCTGAAGAGCAGCAAGCTGTCCTCAGATTAAGCAGAATCAAGGACGGCAAAAGGAGAAACCGTGAAAGCAGACCCCTTTGTAGTTTGAACATTTTAAGAGAATCCCTGGTGGGCAAGAGCTGTCAGCAAGAGAAGGGGGTGCATTAAGCCTGTTGATTTGTGGGAAGTGGATCCAGTTCGGGAACAGATCTTACCAGACACAGGAACCTGGATTCTTCTACTCTGAATACTTCTGCACAGAGTTGTTAGTTTTATTTAGGACTCTCTCTAGCCAGAGATGGACTGATATCTGTCAAGCACCAGGATTATATAAATAAAGTAGCATTACAAAACAAGAGGTATCTGCACTGGTTCATATTAATGACATGCTAACACTTCATGGTGGGTCAGATTTTTTGTGACAAGCGTTCTCTGCCAAGAGCATGGGGCAGAATACAGGTGACATGTGTAGCCACACCTTAAAAATAAGTGCAGCATGTAAGTCACATGTGACCCTGACTATCAGGGGACAGATACCTTGAAAATAATGAGTTTTATCTTATTTCTTGCCCCACCATGCACATTCTGGCTCCCTGCAGGTCACAGATGGAGATCTATTCCATGTGACCTGGAGCTTGGAGCTGTTGTGAGTAAGACTTTCTTTACAATGAATGCAGTATTTTAGAGTCAACAGACTGCAGAGTCTTTCATCTGTGCACCATCTTGTGTGTGATAAAGCTGGAGTCCCTGTCAGAGAAATGATTTCACAGGAGGCCAGATCACTGCGAACATGGAACACCAGTAGGTCCCCTTTACACCTGGAAATGCAGGGATTACCTACTCCTCTTCCTGCCAGACAGAATTTCTGTCTTCCTTTCTCAAAGCCTAGGCCTTCTATGTGATTATTTTATGTGTTCTTTTGTCTTATTGAATTACATATAACATTTAATGTTCATTAATGTATTGCTTAAAAATCATATCAGCAATATTATAACATTAGTTTAAACAATAGAATACTCAGCTACAAAAATGAGTTAATAAATATCTTTTATAAACTAGTGTTACCTTATTCAAAAAGAGAAATAGACTCAAAAATATGAGAAAGACACAATCTTTGATTTTCAAGATTCAAAACCTGATACTTTTTTCAACATGTATCACTGTACAGTCGGAGAATCTACAGTCGGAGGATTATTCAGGAAATGTTTTTCTTTGTATTAATGCTATTGCCTCTACCCTTGACCTTAGAGTGGTCAGCTTTCAAGAGCCTTGGGTCAAAAATTCTATCCTTTATAAACAATATAGTCTCAGGTACAAGTTGATCAATGAACAAAGAATATATAAAATACATGCTCTCCAGCCAAAGAGTACAGATGCATAAATGAGATTAAACTAGAAAATTCTCCAGGACAGTTGCATCTAGAGGGAAGTAGCCACTCCAGAGTCCAGGTCTTCTGACTTCAAGGTCATATATTGTGTAGACATCTCAGCGGAGTTAATCTTGGGCAACCAGACAGGGAGATGGTGACCCCACTAAACACAGGCTGGACTTTGCCTTTTATATTCACAACCTGAGAGCAGAAGAAGGGTTCTTGGGGTGAAAAGGGGGTACAGAGACCAGGAATGGGAGGGGAAATATAACACAGTAAAATAAATAATAAATGGAGATGCCATAATAAAAATCTACTGCTTTTATGTTAGCTTTTAAAATTAGCATGAAAAGACATGACAGTTCAAAAAGAAAGACTGCGCAAGTCCAAAGGAACATGCATCATGACATCAATCTTTCTCTTCATCTAGTTGCTTCCAGCTGTTTCCAGAAAATGTAATTGTAGATGAAAAAGATATTAACTAAACATTAATATTAGGTAGCTGTGCCAATACATATATCACAATGTTTGTACACTATTGTGCATTGCATGAATTATAAACCATAAATAGAATCAATTTGCCAGTTATATGAGTAATAACCAATAACCATTTAGGTATGTACCAGCCATGCCAATTCTTTTCTGGGAGTTCTCACCACCCGATGCCCTGTCCCTCACTGTTTCTGCGGTGCTCTCCATTCATGAAGGTGACTAGCCTGTTACTGAGTCAGGACCTTTTCCCTTAGTCACATGGAGAAAGTTCTTCATTAAGTCAACATTGTTAAAAAATTCTCTTATTCCCTGTCATATTGTATTTTACATAGTGGAGTGCAGGGGGCGCAAAGGTCCTTGTGTCCACAGAGCACTAGAGAAACAAGGAATGTTCCATGCACAGGGACCTCTCCTCAATGGAGAGATAAAACACCTGCTTTCTGCCCAGAAGGCTGGGGATGACGTTTTCTAAGACCTGGGGATGTTTTTTGCTGTTGTGGAGACAGACCACACCCACTCTTTGCGAAGAAGGAAGAAGGTAGACCTCACCCAAATCCCCCAGAATGGCTATGCCAGCCGAGATCCCCCCTTCCTAGAAGTCACCCATCCTTAGGGGAGATGTCACATGTACTTTATGACCTGCTTACTATAGTGATATTTTAATAAATAAAATGATGTTTTAAAGTAGAGTGCTGTTTTAACAAATAAAGCTTGCCTGAAGATCAGAGTGCTAAACCAGTAGAGACCAGGAAGTAGTGGCTCATACCTTTAACCCAAAGACTCAGGAGACTGAGGCAGAGGGATCTCTGTTAGTTCAAGGGGACCCTGGCTAACAAGACTGAATCTGTCTAAAAGAGAAAGAGAGCTCACACAAAGGTGATTCTAGCAGTTGGATCCCACACCTTTAATCCCAGCAGTAGGGAGGTGGAGAAAAGAGTGATATGGCTGGAAGGAGAGGGGAATGTAAGGCAGAAGGACACAGGAACTCATTGCAGTCTGAGGTTTGATGGAGACAGATAAAGTCTGGAGATGCAGTCTGAGGACAGAATTACCCCTTCTATCTGAACATTGGTAGAGGTAAAGGAACTCTCTCTCTAATGGCTGGACTTTCTGCTTCTCTGATCTTCAACATTAACTCCCATATCTGACTTTGGGATTTTATTGTTAAGACCAACTAGAATTCATGCTATAGCAGACCTCTATGCTAACTCAGTCAGAGACCACACCAGATCTGAAGCCCTTTAGTTATAGAGCCCACCCTCGTGGTCGCGTGTACTTGTTAAAAAAAAGTTTCTATGTAGTCATGCCTTAAGCTTTATTGTACACCTGGAATTGGACTGATTGTTGCCTGGAAACCTGGGATGGGAGTGATTACTGCCTGACAACTTTCTCAAATTGTACTGTGTCTTAAATATGCTGACAATGAACCGTCTGGCACCAAGCTCCCCAGTCTGATCCATGTTGACAAAGTCGACCTGAATGGGATTTTCTCCCTGAGTTTGAGGTGTATGTGTTTCTGTCTATCAAGACTCCCACTCCGCATTTATCAGTTTATTTTCCTCTAGTTAGGCTTTTGCAGTCTAAACAGTCACTCTTTGAATAGGAACACCCCGACACACGCAATGGCTACAATACTTTCCGCAGTACTATTTCTTAAAAATAAAATTCTGAAAAGTATTTCACTTTTCCAAATTAACACTCCAGGATTTTTCTTTTAGCATTGCTCTTTGGCCCTTCCGCCCCTCAGAAATCATTTGTTGATGGTTTTATCAGTGGGAATACAGTAGTTTATGAAGAAACTCCTGGAACATTAAGCTCTGTATGATGTTTCCAGACGTAAGATGCTTACCTCAAGACTGCAGCACATATTCCTTTATGTTCTCCATGTTTTCTCTAAAGTTTCTTCTCAATATCCTGTGTCTTCTCTCTGGTACGAATAATAAGAGCATCTCCTGTAACATCCTTGCTGGCTGCTCACTGTACTTCTCACTACTACATGATAATTTCATGACTCTCCTGCTATAAATTTTAATTAAAATTTAAATTGATTCTCTAAGGCCTTTAGTTAAATAATGAAGTAACTGTAATACAGAGTCTGTCCGCCCCTTTCAGACGTTTAAATGTTACCATCTTTCCAGTGTTCTATAATTGTTGTTATTATTATCATTACTACTGCTTTATGGTGCAGAGGAACAAACCTGGAGCCCTGTCCTTGCTGAGGATGTGCTCTGCCACGGACTTACAGCTCCATCCCTCAACTTTCTATGGCATGTTTCTGTTGCTGACACTCATTTGTACTTAGAGCACAGTGTTAAAGAATAGTAATAACAAATGTTTCTCTGTTCTTTAGGAAGAATACTTCCAATGATTTACTAAGCAGTGTTCCTGCTTTGTGGAAGTTATGATATAAATGATCAAGAGGAACTTAACAAAATTTAATATACATTCTTGATAAAAATGCACAAGGGTCAATCCAGGCAGTGATAGCACATGCCTTTAATCCCAGCCTTTAATCGGAAGAGAGAGGCAAGCAGATCTCTATGAGTTCAAGGCCAGCCTGGCTTTACTTGAAAAGCTTTTGAGCCATTGATGACGTACAGTGACAAATTTCACGGTGACACTATCTTATATGTTTTCCATTGCGTCCTATGGAACTATGGTGAGAATCCAGGGTATTGTCTGCTTAGTGTACGATGAGTTCACTTCAATAATCAAATTTCTTTTCCATTTCAGTCTTCATAATTGTGGATGTCATATTGAAATCTAGACTGTCTGACTCCCTCCATCCTTGTGCAGTTATTAAACATTTTTATAATTTTCATAGTCTTATCACTCATGTATCTAGTGATTTTATGTATCTAGCTATTTAGGAGGAGCCTGATTTCTTTCCTATGAATGGTCAATATCCCTTACGAATGAATGGCTATCCATGAAAATATCAAGTCACCATCAAAATCAGCATCCTTTAAACTTTCTCATTCCTATGCCTTCCTTTCTGGTTTATTTTTAACAACTGCAATATTCCTATCTCACCTGCAATGCCTGATTAACTAAAATGTTTTATTATCTGTATTCCAATTATAAAAGTTCTATTCTTCTTTCAATAGCCAGTTTGATCTTTGATTTTGACATAACGTTTTCCTCACACACAGTATGTTGATACAGCTTCTATAAAGCTCACCTTGAAGCCACGGAAGGGTCAGTGAGATGGGCTGCTGTCACACCAGCTGCTGTGCTGCGGCTCAGGTACCATCTCCAGCATGGCCACATGTGGAGGACGTAAGAAGGGCTTCTCCCTCCCCTCTCTCTCCCTCCCTCCCCCCCCCTCTCTCCCTCCCTCCCTCCCCCCC
>NW_026067971.1:1915456-1966427 GCF_014885135.2 Alexandromys fortis | reverse complement strand
CTCCCCCTCCCTCCCTCCCTCCCCCTCTCTCTCTCCCATCTCCATGCTCTCCCTCTTTCTCCCCCTCCTTCTCATGTGGAGACTTTCGCTTAACGCTGCTCCTCCCAGCTATTCCTGGCCACAGTTGGCTGCCTAACTGCTCATAAATTATGTATATGAGAAAATAACAACATTCCCAGTATTGATTTAAAATAATCAGCTTAAATTCCCTGAAGCTGGATGTGAGATTAGTTCCCATGAAGCCCATAATCATGAGGCAGGATGTGGAATCCTAAACAAAACCCCAAGATCTCTTAGGATGGAAAAGGAAGATGAATTTTTATCAGACTAATCAATAGTGAATTCTGTTATTACGATCTCTCTCCAATAATTCCTACAGCATTTTGGATATATTTGCAGTTGGCTTGCATTCTTGTGCTCGGGTTATTCATGTATTTACCTCCTGCCTATTTCCCGCTAGCATCCAGGTGACTGAAGACTGAGAGCTGTATTGGACACATATTAGATTTAAACCCATATTAGCTAAGTTCCTTGTTTTCCTCCTGGCCAGCATGGGTATGAAAGCGATGTCTCTTTGAGTTTGTTTCTATAGCAGATACTTTTGCGAAGCTTCATGTTTGACTGTGTCCTTGCCTCCTGTTAATTATACTCACTGGCTCACACCTGTCAAGAAGATGCTAGAAAGGGGTCCTGTAAGTCCTTAGGCTGCAAATGAATCCCTCATTCATGCCCAGACTCTCTCCTGGTTCCCACTTGTAGAATGACTGGCAGGGGCTAGTGCAAACTGGGGCCAAAGGACAAAGGTTTCCTCTGTAAAAAGGTAACTGGCTCCCACCTGGATCCCGCTTGTGGCCCAGGCCTCATTAGCACCATTTTCTAATCCTGCAGAGAGCTCGCAGCCGGACCTCCAAGAGCAGCGAGAACAGCAGGTACTCTGTGCCCAACAGCAGCCAAGCTTTGCCTGGCGGAGCCAGGGAACATCTGGTAAGATTCTGCACCATAGGGTGGCTGCAAAACATTCGATGTTTGAATTAATGAATCCCCCAAGCTCACCAAACGCCATTGGATGTGAGAAGACTCCTCCGTCAAAGCCGGGTCCCCTCCACTGTCAGCAGCAGTTAAACTTCAAATGATCCCAGTGGCCCCTTTCCTCCCACAGCATGGGCACAGTCAGAGCACAAGTAGCCCCGTGTTCCCCAGAGCCACGAGACACTCTATTCATTTCGAAGAGAAATCAAGCCAGCCAGCTTTTATGTGACGATATTCCCTGGAACGCACAAACACCACTTTCTTCTCCATCATGGAAGAAAAGATACACTGTCATTTGGAGCACAGGTGAAACAAACAAAAACATTCCAAAATTCCTGAGAAATAAGGCTGACCAAATTTCTGGCAACTGCTCTAACTAGAGACACCATCAACTCCACGTTAAAGACCTAGGATGTCCCTAAGTGTTAATGTCTGGCCAGTTGGTGGGGAGGGGGGACTAACCAGCATGCCTCCCGGCAAAATGTTTGGACACGCATACACACACATTCCTCTAGATGCCACCCACAAAGTTGCTTCCAGGAATGCCATAGCAAAGTCAGGATAGTACAATTTCCTTAGGAGTTGTATATTAATCTTTTCCAGGACTTTGAATACATCCTCCTAAAGCCAAAGACATCTGCTTTTCTCACGCAGGTACAACTCATGAGCCTAAACAACGGCTTGGTAAATGGCTTCAGGGAGCTGCTCTCAATAAAGCTAAAGGTATATCAACAACTTATTCTCTTCCTCTGATGCCTGTACATTAAATATTTGTGAGATAGTCTAGTTTCTGAACAAACAGGTAAAGAATAGTTTTAAAAATAGGAAATTTGAGGTAAAGGGAGTCTCTTTTTTTTTTAAGAAAAAAAAACAATGCATTTCTGGAAAGATGGCTCAGTTGCTGGAGGGCTTGTCATGCAAACACAGAGACCTGAGTCCATGTCCTCAGTGCCTATATAAAAAAGCTGGGAGTAGCAACAGAAATCTGCAATCCCAGAACTGGAGAGGCCAAGAAAGGAGCATCCTCTGAAGCTCACTGGGCAGCTAATCTAGCCAGATAGCAAGCTCCAGGTTCAATTAGAAATTCAATCTTTGAAAATAAAATGGTGAGTATTAGATTTAGATACTCAACATGAGCCTCTGTTTACACACACACCATATACACACACTCACACACATCACACATCTCACACATACACATCATACATGTGTATACACGCATCGCAATGCTCTCACACACTCACACATGCACACGTACAACACACATGTGCACACACATGCTCACATACACTCATACATGCACATATACATGCATCACAAAACACACACACCACACGCATGCATACTCACAGTAAAAATATTAATAACGAAGTTTAGAAGGCATTTTATTAGAGTACCTGTGTTACGGTAACCAAATGAATAATTAAGCGAAGGAGGATAGTGTGGCTTCTTGCTTTGCAGTCTGATATTAAACGACTTCCTTAACCCCTCTGAATATGCCTTCTCACTCATACTTTACTGAAAGCAGTAGTTTCCCCTTTGTAATACAATCAGGATTAAAAGTGACAGTCTATACAGTGAGCATCACCTTCGATACATTGTAACAACTTAAGAAATGTTCACCCCTACAACAATCCCCAGAGCTCAGCTTCCTCTTGCCATGATGAAAAGACCCTGTGCCTGGGAAAGAGAGGGCGGTCTTAATGTAAAAACATGACTTGCAGACAGAGGCACGCTCGTGATAAAAGCTATTCTGTGTCAGGTGGCAGAACAGTAACGCCTGGATAGTGACCAACCAGGAGGAAAGAGTGAACTACAGACAGGGACTCACAGGCTTAGTTGAAAAGCTTGACTGAAAGCCAGATCCATTGCCTGGAGGTCAGAACTGCTTCTAGATAAAGTGACATCAGCAAGCCATATTAGGAATACTCAAGGAAGGGGAGTCTCCCCAAACAGACATTGCTGACCATCCAGGCGTTCTACCATGGGGAGAGATAGGTGAGCCCCCTCCGTTAACTCTGCAGTCTTGCTGTAGACAGTTTAACTGATGTGTGTAAAAGACACATGACTTCCATTCTTTTCCAAAGTCAACTCAGGCAGGTGGCATAGAATGACATCTCCGTGGATGACCACAAATGCAAGAACAGCTCCACAGGAGTATAAGAGTGCAAACGATTGCATACTAGTTCATATTTTCATTGTATTTTCCGTTGTGTTACAACTACCTACAGCAGTCAGGAGGAGAGCAGACTGTGTAGCCAGCCAGACAGGAGCAACAGTCCATACCACACAGACCCCATGCACACCGGACTCAGACTATGTGAGTAGAGACTGATGGTTACTCATGATGAAACCACCTAGGACGTAACAGATTGCTCAGAACACGTCCTGCTGTCAAGCCACACACAACTATCTTTGAGGAAGAATTCTAACCCTAACCCCTTTTCCCCCATTATCTTCCCCTCACTTTCTAAGGTTGCTGCTTTCACGGACTTATTTATTTAATTTTAATTATTTTTAAAAAGTTTCTTTTTCATTTCATATACCAACCCCAGCTCCCCCTCCCTCCTCTTCTCCTGCCCCCACTCCCTCCCATCCCACCCCCATCTATTCCTCAGAGAGGTTAAGGCCTCTCTTGGAGAGTTAACAATGCCTGGCATACCAAGTTGAGGCAGGGCCAAGACCCCCCAACCCCCAGATCAAGACTGAGCAAGGTATCCCACCACAAGGAATGGACTCCCAAAAACCAGTTCATGTACCNCCCAGAATAAGTGCTGGTCCCAACTGACACCCCCCCCCCCCCGCCCACTTCAACAGACCAAGCCACATAACTGTCACCCACATTCAGAAGGTCTTGCTTGGTCCCATGCAGGTTCCTCAGCTGTCAGTCCGGAGTCCATGAACTCCCACTAGCTCAGGTCAGGTGTCTCTGTGGATTTCCCCATCATGGTCTTGACCCCTTTGCCCTCTCGCTCAGCCCGGTGCTTCGCTGTGGATCACTGCCTCTGCCTTCATCATACACTTCATCTTCAGCACAGGGCAAAAGCACACACACATTGAAAGGAGCTGATGCCTGCATTCTACTTTTCATATGCTAAGCATAATCTAAAATGTCTCATATTTAGAAAACTGGGGTTTCGAAAGATTAATCTCCTTGCCTAGGCTCACAAAGGTCACACATTGCAGAACTACCATCCACATGCAGACAGTCTGGCTCCAGAGCCTGTGATCTTAATATCGTCACTTTGTTACATTAAATATGGAGCAAATGTTGCAAATATTCATAGTTCATTCAACAAATATTCATTAAGGTCTATGATGGTAAGGTACAAAAATAAAATCTTAGACCTCAAAGACCTAAGAGTCTGGTGGATAAAGTAATTGCCTGCATAAATAATCAAATGCGAAGAAGCATGTGCTAAATACTAATGAGAAGTGTAGGTCTAGGAAAGAGAAAGCAGCTCCTGTATCTGATGAGAAGTTTTCATGGGAAAATCAGAGCTCAAGCTGGGACCTACAGAATGTATTGTGTTACAATCACCTTCATCCAAGCTGATATGAAAATTGTCAGAGTATATTTTTATAGTGATGCATGAATTAATATTGATTAAAAATGATGGTGACTGAACTGTCCACATACTCATTAGAAAAGCTACAGTCAAATGACCAATAACACTAAATGTTGGGGAGGATGTAGTTCAACTGGATTTCTCATACATCACTGATGGTGACAGAAATGGTACAGCTTCTTAGAGAAATAAAACAGCGTTATCTGTGAAGCTAAACATACACTTACCATAGGACTCAGAAATGAAAACACGTAGCTATCCATGAGAACACTATTCAGAACAGCAAAACAGCTCAACTCACCATCAGCATACAATCCCTGGATTACCCACACTGTAAAATTCTACTCTGCAACATAAAGGACACAATGTGTACAATAGCATGAGGAAGTCCCCAAACATCAACCCCTGCTGCTAAAGACAGCAAACCTAAGCGACTACACACTTTTGTGTCCTTTAGTATAAAATGTAACACTAGGCAAAACAGTGACAGCAGATCCAGGTTCCCTGTATCCAGCAATCAGAGCAGGAGACAGTCTCCTGAGGAACAGAGACACTGCAAAGAGGTGAACTGGTCTAGGAGAAACTGTAGGAGGCAGAATCATGCCTACTTACTAGATGCCAAGTCTTGATTATGACTCTGGCGACGATAACTGTATAAAGTTTACCATTGGTTAAGTGGGTGGATTTTTGTTGTTCATAACTTACACTTCATTTAACTGATATGCTGCCCCCAGAACAGTCCATTAGATCAGGGGCTCCAGTGATCTGAAATCAATATTTTTCTAAATTTCCGCAGAAACTCTTATATAACCAGGACAGAGAGTTCCATTTTATGGAAAAAGCACTATGAACAATTGTACATATATATGAATACATTTTCTTTTACAAATAAAAATGCTAAGAGCAAAACTAAGTGTGTTGAAGGAATAACATGGCTAGGTCGCAGCTGCATGGAGAGTAAAGATTAATCTAGAAAGAGAACTTAGGAAAGACCACAGGTCATACTTTCTCATAGTGAGTGGATGTTCTGGGCCATTCATCAGAAAAGCAATTTGCTCTTTGAAAACGTGGAGAGAAAACATCCTCTGTGCTTTGAAGTGAAAATATTTTTAATGCTCATGTCTCTCAAGTGATATGATTATTGCAATTGGTAATATTCATGTGTTATCATTGTATCAGGGTATTGATGGGGCTGTCCTGTGTCTTGCAAGCTTTATGAGCAGAGAAATTATTATGCCTCTATGTGATCTTAGGCAGTCCTCTGTTCCTGACTTCAGTGAATTTCTATTTAGCAATCTGTAAACCTGAGAATTAAGTTGGAGGGTTTCTTAGACTCCATCCAGCTTCTGCCTACTCCTTCATACACCAAGGAATTGAACTTAGGGAAAAATGCCATAATGGGAATACTGGCTAGGGTGGGGTCTCAAGAAAAGGGAAGGGCAAATCTTCCAAGACATGCTGTCTATCCTGTTTGCTCAGGGGTCAAACGGTATCTACCTTGTATCTGTGTGCTCTTTCTCACTCTGCAGACCCATTTCTCCTGTTAGTTTATTTTCCAGTGGTCCAAAAATGGCAGCCCCATAGTCTGTCACTCCAACTTGGATCCACAAGTGTGTAAAAGAATTTAGTTATTGATAAAGCTGTCCTCTGGTCCATTGTGCATCAATTCCTGATGCAGTCATCTCTCTCTCTTTTTTTTTTAATCACACTTTCTTTATCCATTCTTCTATTGAGGGGCATCTAGGTTGTTTCCAGGTTTTGGCTATTAAAACCTGATGGTTTTAATGCAGAATTTTATCAGAACTTCCAAGAAGAGCTGATACCTATACTCCTTAATGTGTTTCACATAATAGAATCAGAAGACTCATTGCCAAACTCTTTTTTTAAAGCTACATTCACCATGATTCCAAAACCACACAAAGACTTAACCAAGAAAGAGAATTACAGACCAATCTCACTCATGAACATTGATGCAAAAATTCTCAATAAAATTCTGGCAAATAGAATCCA
This sequence comes from Alexandromys fortis, assembly GCF_014885135.2. Taxonomy (NCBI): domain Eukaryota; kingdom Metazoa; phylum Chordata; class Mammalia; order Rodentia; family Cricetidae; genus Alexandromys; species Alexandromys fortis. Next base: position 1,959,819 of record NW_026067971.1, on the reverse strand, counting down.
AGAACACATCAAAAAAATATCCCTTACGATCAAGTAGGCTTCATCCCAGAGATGCAGGGCTGGATCAACATACGAAAATCTATCATATAAATAAACTGAAAGAAAAAAAAAACATATGATCATTTCATTAGATGCGGAAAAAGCATTTGACAAAATTCAACACCCCGTTATGATAAAGGTTTTGGAGAGGTTAGGGATACAAGGATCACACCTAAATATAATAAAAGCAATATATAACAAGCTAACAGCTAATATCTTGAGAGACGTTTTTGAGAGATGCTGGTCATAGGGGTATTAAAACCTCAGTACCACTCCTTCATATATAACGTAGGCAATGGAGCTGTCTCACTAGCATCTTGTGGTCCAATTGTTGCCTATGCTGCTAATCTTGCTGTTCTTGGAGAGTCTATATTTTATTATCTGACTACAACTTCTTCAGGTGTGTGCATTGTATGTATGTATGCTATTATGCATGGATGCTTGTGTATCTATGTGAATATGTGTGTTTATGTGTATATGTAGACTTCAGGTGATAATCTACTTCTCACTGTAATTTCTTCTGAAACAATTATCAGCTTATTAAATATTATTCAAGTATAAAAGACTTCTCAAACATTTGTATTCCCTTTTAAAAGTTAATATAGGACAAGAAAAGAAACAATTTGCACCTGACTATCTGGCTATATCAGTAATATTTTCTGATTTGTGCAGGAAAAAAATCTCAGTCATTACAGAAAAGATACAACATAAAAATTACAAAAAGTGAAGACAATGAGGGCTGCTGAGAAGCCAAGGACAATGGCACTGGGTTTTGATCCTACTGCATGTACTGCTTTGTGGGAGCCTAGCCTGTTTGGATGCTCACCTTCCTAGACCTGGATGGACGGGGGAGGACCTTGGATTGCCCACAGGGCAGGGAACCCTGACTGTTCTTCGGACTGGAGAGGGAGGGGGAGGGGAGTGGAGCATGGGGAGTGGGGAGAGAGGGAGGGAAAAGGGAGGCGGGGAGGAGGCAGAAATTTTTAATAAAAAAAAATACAAGTATAAAAACATTAAAAAAGTGAAGACAAATTTTTCAAGGGAACAATATGCCAAGACAGAGAATATTTCCTTTTCCAACAAAAGCTATCAGTGATGATCAAGAAACAAAGATGGCAGCACTGGCATTTTATGAAATCTAACCTAACAGTTATTTTTTGCAAGTCATGCTTTGAATTAGAATTTTAACTCATGAATTCCTCATAAGAGCATAGATTGATATAGTAGCAAATCCAAGCAGGAAAGTTTAGCTCTGTAGAAATGAAGTCATCTAAGACCATAAACTTTACTCTCAATGGAGACTGGGTCTTTCTACAATTAGCTTCCAGTACAAAAGATACAAGCACAGGTCTAAAGGGAAGACATACAAGGCAGGGCTTTCATGGCATACACTTGCCTTGCCGAGAATAAGGATTCACAACTTGAAACCTAAGCACAACTTTGCTCGACTAGACTATGTGTGGGATTGATTTCATGTTTAACAACTGTGTGTGCACACATGCACACACACCATAGGAACATATAAATATTTAAGGTAACATTGGATTAGTCCATATAGATCATTAAGAGTGCACATTTGGCTTCTTTTATCTAAGCTCCATTGTTGTCCTTATAAAAATAACTTCTGCCACCACGAAGACAAGAAAGGGTTTAGTTTACTGTGCATTTCTGTGGGCCTGTGTCTGCTTCCTCCTGTCTGTATCTCTCTTCCTCATTTGACAAACTTTAAGAACTGAAAACCATTCCTTGGCATTTCCACACTGACACCATTTGCCCCAGCTGCATTTAAACTCACATTGGAAAAAGATTTTGCCCCCATATGAAACTTCTCTCAAGTTTGGGGGACTTTTAACCTCTTCTTAGACAATGACATAGCATCACCAGTTTGAAATGCAAAGTTACTTATTAAAAATCCACAAGAAAATGGCTCTCAACAGACAGGAAGAAAAGGCCTGGCTGGCATCTCTGGACTGCATGCCTCATCACGGCACAAGCAGCTGCTTCCGTCGGTGGTGGCAGACAGTAAATCTGGGAGTTTGGTGATTCAGCTACAGGATGGTTAAGGGGCCAGAAAAGCGCCGAGAAACACTGGGTGAAAAATGAGTTGCTGACCAGCTAAGGTTACTAGCCAGCTCCAAAGGCTGCAGCAATATAATCATCCCTGCTTGCTCTACAAGAGAAACTCAGTATTGCCTTCATTACTTTGCTCTTGTCAGCCACTGCATTCCCAATGTAACAGTACCTCCAGCAAGCAAAATGGCAGTATTTTTATACACAAATTTTTATTATCTAAGGTGTCATACATACCCTGTCCTACAAATCAAACTATGAAAGTTAGCACAAGTTTTACATCTAAGTCTCTAAACATCTGGCTTAGGACCCCGGGAGGAACCATTCTTAAAAATTCATCTTTCTAGGGGTGGGACTCATGTCCACCTACACTGTTGATTCTGGAATTTTGTCTTGCTTGTGGGAAGTGGTTACTGTGAATATGACATCTAGATCCATTTCTCCCCCACGGCTCAGCTTATGTGAGAGGCAGAAATGTAAGAGCCAGGGGCCATGGATGACTATAAGGAAATACTTTCTAGACAAAACAGGACCGTTTTCTTATGTATTCACGGCAGTTGTGAAAACATACACAAGATGTGAGCACAAGTCATTACTATTATAGCTGCTGGGACACAGAGTCGGTTTTCTTTAAGCATGTAGCACCTGGTAACTTCATCATGCTCCAGATGTCCCCAGACTTGGGTAACACTTGACCAAATAGCTTCCTACAGCAAGCTGAGGAAGAATGGAAGGACTCATTTTAGCCCATGGTGTGGAAGAATACAGTCCATCAAGGCATGGAAGGGACATGGAAGCCAGGCGTGACCAGCTGGCCACATTGCCTCCACAGTCAGGAAGCAGAGAGAGACAAGTGGTGGCTTTTACTTGGCTTCCTCCTTTTGCCCTTTTCATTCAGTCTAGATCTCCCTCTCTAGTCCAGCTCCTCTGTAAAACACCTTCACAAAAACCACAAACATATGTGGTTTCAAATCTTAACAGGTTGACAGTCAAACTTAATACTCACAAGTCATCATTATGAAGAAAGTAAGTATAATCAACTAACCTGGACTTATAGGGGCTCATAGAAACTGAGCCAATAACCGGGAAGCCTGTATGGGACTGACTAGGCCCTCTACATATATGTGACAGTTGTGTAGCTTGGTCCTCTTTTGGGACTCCTAACGGTGGGAACAGGGGCTGTCTCTGACTCTTCTGCTGGCTTTTGGAGCCCTATTCCTTACTCCTTATTCCTTGCTTTGCCCAGTCTTAAATGCATGGTGAGGTGCTCAGTCTTAGTATGACTTGCTATGCCATGCTTTGTCGATATCCATGGGAGGCCTGCCCTTTTCTGAACAGAAATGGAGGAGGAGTGAGGGGGGCTGGGAAGGAGAAAGGGAGGAGCTGGGAGGAGGTGGGGGGGGAACTTGCTAGGATGAAAAATAAAATTCAAAAACGGAAAGAGTAAACCCAAACACCCAAAAATGTAACCACAGGTTTACTAGATAATTCACATCGTCCAAAACAATCCATCACAGCGCTAAGCACTCAGTCCACATTTCTATCAACCTCGTGCGGAACCTGGCACTTCCGAGACCAGCTCCTTCCGCAGTCATATGTTCCCGCTCCTGGTCAAAAAGCTTCCAGCTTCCCAAGAATGACATCTGTACCTCCAGATGTTCGTGTTTTATCAGGCCCTTCTCAGCCATTTTGATCGGGGTGCATGTACACAAATTATATCATAAATCTCCCCACACTTCATGCACTATATCAAATATGAGAAACTGCCAACTTTACGCCGAGCTATATTAAGTCTCGGGAACGTAACTTGAGATTTAACACGCTATTTATAAGGATCCGCTATTACTCTAATCCCCCGATTAATACAAGCTAGCACCGCTGTACAGATTTATTATGGCCCGGATGCTCTTTAATTATCATTGCCTCCCAAAGATCCCAGTCTGCACATCTGCAGGCGGTGCGAGCTGCTGTCCCCTGCCCCTGCCTCAGCCGGGCACCTTGGTGAAGAGTCGGCTCCAGCCATGCTTCAGAAGAGAGATTGAAATAAAAGGGGAGGGAGGCGGCTTGGAGCAGATGAGAGCCCTATCCGTGGTGCAGCGCATCTCTCTGCGTCCACTATTGGCTGAAGAGTTTTAAATTGTAGATAGCTAATGTCTGGTCCCATGCTTCAGCCATTACAAGTGGAACTGAGTGCGGACTTCCTTTCTGGAAGCAAATGGGCCCGCAGGGTATGGAAAACACTGATAGTCTCCCCAGACTAACACATGCCTTCTTGGCTGTACATCTTTCAGACCTAACAATTGAGGGAGACATGCATTCGGGGGACTTAGATTACATTTGCAAAGGTTTAAGCTATAATTTTAAATAAAGTTCTACTTAGTTCTCTTCATCACAAATGGGAAATTCTCAGAAACTGTTTTCTTTATTGACCTTTTATTCATAGGGTCACAATCTCTTTCTTCCAGTTGAACCAGGAGGTGTAGTATCAAGACATCTGCTTTTCTGATCCATGTAGGCATGAGTAAAGGATGTGAGTTTAACAGAAAGAAAACTTATAGACCAGGAGGCCAAAAAAAAAAAAAAAAAAAAAGATAGCTTGCCAGCTCTTCTGATTTTTTTTGGGGGGGGGGAAGGGTTTGAGCCAAAAGGCCTTTAACCAGCTCTCCTCCTGTAGCTGGTTGTGGTGGATGGTGGGGCTTCTAGAAGTCACATGGTTTTAAACAAAACTTTGAGTGTCAAATGTGAGACATCTTTCTATAAGTTGTCTAGAGATGCTCTAAAAGCTCCCTGAATAATAAAGGCTGTTACCGTTGCTCTTGGTCACTCACCAGAACTAAAGGCCAAAGCTCTTTGCTGAAGATACCACACACTTTTGGTGCAATGCATGCAGAGAACATCTGGAATTCCTCTGAAGGATTTCTCCAAGCTAGCGTTCGCAACGCTGGAAGGCACCATGCAGACCACTGGAGGCTCTGTCATCGATGGTCTGACCCAGATGTTCACTCTGCATGCTACAGTGCTGACCTACAAAGCAAGATCTGCCTATGGCGCACAATAGTGACAACTTGTTTAGAGGGGACCAAGAGTTATCTGATCGGCTTTCAGACCTGCCCAATGAGAGATAAGAAATATTTGGTACTGTAAACCAGGTCATAACCTTGGAGGTTACAGGCTCTGTGTGTCCGGGTGTGGGATTTGCTGCTGCTGTTTTGCTAAATGCACGTGCCATCAAACTGTCTTAGGAATATTTATGTTTACTGTCATAGACAAATTCTGTTCTCAGCCTGGATCAGAGAAACTTCTTTTTACCCTAGGCAATAATAGTTAATGCAAAAACTCATAGCTGGCCAAGGGGATGAGAGTAAGTAATATTCGGCTTTGAAGGGGACATCAATACTACCCCTTCCAAGACCCAGGGAACGTTTCAGTGGAACAGGCAGGAAGGTCGTAAAAGCTGGAAAAGGAAAGGGATGCTGTGAAATACCATCTTCTGAATGTGATGTAACTGTTTCTCGAATAAAAATATTTAGCCGTGCAGTAACCCAGGAAAGCAGATGCTTGTTGGGTATTTTGCAACTAAACAGAAACAAAGATTGTTTTAATAATTCATTCTAGCACTGAATATTTTATAGTAAGAAACAGTTTGAGAATTAGTCTCTTGCTTTGAAAATTTTCTTTCTACTTCCAAGATTGTCTTCTTAAAAACCCTTCAAAGGCAAAACTTCAATGAATAGTGCTACTGGAATATGTAAAGGCAGGACTAGTCTGGGAAAGCTAGAGGATGGTTAAGAACAAAGCTATAGGTCTTCCTACAAACTTTCAATACTAACTATAGAGCAAAAGTCCCTTAGACAGCAGCTTCAGTTCAAGGATCTTAGTAAACCAGAGACAGAACTAAAGGCCTAGAAACAAGTCCACATTGTCACGGTCACCTAGTATAAAGGTGTCGATGCAGATGGGGCTGGTGGTACAGGTCAATAATCCCAGCTGTTAGGGAACCTGAGGCAGTGAAATCGCCATTTCAAGGACCACTTGAACTACATGGAAAGCTGAAGACTCACTTGGGGAACTTAGACCCAGTCTCAAAACAAAAATACTGGAGCCAGCAATAGAGTGCAGTGGTAGAATGATTTTTACCATGCACAAGGCCATAAACACACATAGACAGACAGACAGACAGATACACACACACAACCTATGCACACACCAACATTGTCATCCCAACACACACATACATGTACACACACACACACAACTCTTTTTATACTTTGTTAATTTATCTAACTCTCTTCCAAATGACTTTGGTGCATATCAAACATGTTAAGAAAATAGTCCTAAACCTCACCTTTCCATTTCCTATATCAGAAAACACAAAATTTTGTCTCAGGACTGAAGTTACTCACCTCATATGAGCCTTCCAGCCTCTGTCTCTTTTCCAGAGCTTCCCGCATGCACCATGAGCTGACTTAAAATGAGTCACATACAAAAAGAAATTTGTTGTTTATAAACAAAGCATCAAAGTTTCCATTGTACAGTCCAGAAAGAAAGAAAACCAAGTGTCCTTGACTAGTCCTAGTGGGACAAAGTTGGAAGAAGTCAGTAGACCAGAGGTGGCTTTTTATCCTACATGCTTCTAGAGAATGAATCATACATGTGCCATGAAGTGGTGGCTTGCAGATGACATGTCACACAACAGCAAGTCATTAATACCTTAAGGCTTTATTTTTCAAGAGTAGATAAATTCATTTCAATGGCATTACCAATCAGCCATGTAGCCAGGAGACTGCAATCACACAGTAAAATGTTAGGGTCACACGCCCAGGTAACTAAAATTCTCAGGTACTAGGAATTCTCTAACAGGATTTCTGGCTCAGGAACATGGTGCTGAAGAACTCCAGAAGTAAAAATACTACAAACTTACACCTACAAACTTGTGACAGATGGGAATATTGACGATCTGTACACAGTGATGGCTAATCGGCGTTGTCTACTTGACAACATCTGGAATCAACTAGAACCTTAGAAGCCTGGCATATCTATCAGGGGCTTTCTTGACTGGATCATCAGAGACTGGAAGACCCACCCTAAGTCTTGGCTAAGCCTTCTGGTGGCAGACCGTACAAAGGACATTGAAGAAGGAAGCTTTTGTTCTTGGCCTGCTTGCCCTCACTCTTGCTGGCCAGTCCATCCTCTACTGCTGAGGCAGTCCTTCGCTGGTGTCAGAACCCACTTTCTCGGGACTTTAACACAGACCATCTGAGACTTCCAGACATGTGAATGCAGCAACCACCGGACTCCCATCCCCTTAGTCAGAAGCAGCAATAAGTGGACTATTCAGAGCACAGCTTATAAGCTCCTCTAATAAATCACCTTTTGATATATACAGTTTTATTCTATCGGTTCTGTTCCTCCAGAGAACGCTGACTAATATATACTTTTTTTCACTAAGAGGCATAAGATGAATAAACAGTCTTTCTAATACTGCCCATACTTTCTAATGTGTCTTCTATTTTTAGTGTCTTCTTTTTCAAATTCATACATTTCCTACCATAATATTTATTTTACTTTATAACACAGTTGATGGGTGGGAAATTATAGCTAAACACTGAAATATGCTTTTCAAATCCTTCAAAAGGAACATATATTTTTGAATGAGATCATCTTAAATCAGCAAGATATACCAAGTAATATACTTATTTATATAATGTTAACTGGTTGACTTGGCCAAAGATATGTGTCATTGAAACAAAGACACTGTACATGTAAAATGACTTCTTTTGAACTAGTCATGATTTCTTTCAGTAACACCTTGGCTTTTATTATTTGATTATTACTATTGAATCTAGAAGATCACAAAGAGATAAAATTTGAAGAACACAGGGCTTTAAATACACCCAAAAGATCACCTTATCCAGTCCTCACTTTATACATGGATCCATAAGAAAAAACTACTACAACCATCACTATGTAAAGTCTCCACAAGTGATGATGTCAAGGGCACACAGCTCCCAAATGAAGCTCGCAGGTGATGAACATGACCCAACAGTGCAGAAAATACCCCCGTTTGATTCTAACTCTCCTGGCACTGATAAACACCAACTTTAAGAAAAAAAGATTATATATAAAGAGGGATGTTCCAATGCAAACAAGAGAAGATCTCCCATGCTCATTCCCTTTTCCAAGCAAAGCTTAAGCTTCTTGGTTTGTTCCTCATAACTGGAAACAGCTACCAACAATTTCAAGGCAAACAGAAAAGTGAAATGAAAATGTCCTCACCGTGCTGACTTCTTAGAACACCTTCTAGGTATTATCAAAGAGTCGTCCCATGTTAATAACAATATGTATATTGTTTCCTGGAAGCCAACCACTGAGCTCTAGGAAGGAGTCCTCACTCCCCTCACTCCCTATCTGTTCCTACGGGAGACCCAACTTCTCTGTGCCTCAGTTGCCCCACTCTGTTCAGAAGAGAGAGTAATAGCACCACATTTTTGCGGATGTGTAAATTTATGTACAAGAACATCAAGAGCAATGTCTAAGCAGACTTGTTGGCCACTGTGACTGTGTTGATGGAAGGATGATGGATGATGATGGATGATGATGATAGTGATGATGATGATGATGATGATGATGATTCTTCGCTAAGCAGGTAATGGGGAGTCAGGAAACAAGTTATTTTTACTCACCCTTAGTTATTAATAAGCTAATTTAATTTCCAAATTTACTTTGGGATTACTTTAAAAGTATTCTTGACCAAAATTCACTCTGCTATCCCCTTCTTTGTTTACGATTTCTGAACTCTCCAGGCACCGCGCGTTATATATTTATATTAACCATAGGACCTTGGAGCTTGTCTTACGAATACAGCTACACAGTCTGCACCTGTTGAATTAATGAATGGAAGCTTAAAATAAAGCGAGCTAAAGGGGGACTCACTGCTGCCCTCCCCTCACGCCCCTGCAGCCCAATTTATTGGAAGCCACCCAAATCACTGATGAAACGTTTGGCTCAAGCCTTCAAAATAGTACACAAATAGATAAATGGTCTCTTTTTTTCTTATAGCTTTTAATATCCTGTTCTTTATAAATGACTTTCAGACTCATTTTATATTATGGTTATCTTCTGAAAATGTATTATATCCTAATAGCCAGGCTGCCATCCCTACGTCCAGCCCTGGCTTTGTGGTTTGCTGCTGATTATTTTATTTTGAGACATTAATTTAAGTATTCTGCTTGTCAGTGGATGAGTGAATGAATTATTCATTTTATTATGAAACATAAATTTTAAAGAACAGCATTATAACTTCTTTTTATATGCCAAAAATAGTAGATCACTCCAGAAGCCATTATGGCACCCTTTGTTTCATGGTGGGGACACTTTAGGAGGCCATGCCAAACTAATAGGTTTCAGTACAACTGTAACTGTGAAACATTAAAAGAAGCCGCTCGATTTTCTCTTAGTAGTTTGGTAGCCAAAACTATCAGCTGTAACCTAAATTTGGTAATGTTACAATTCTTTAATTATTAAGCAACATTACCCAGAACAATGTTGCTTAAGGCAAAAAATTATGTGTGCGTGCATGCGTGTGTATGTGTGTGTGTGTGTGTGTGTGATATTTTGGTCATATTCATAGGTCAAGTGTTCATTATATTATCAAAATGTTATCCACATGAATACATGACAGAAAAGACTTAATTGTGATTGTCAAAATATGGGGTTAATATCAATATTAATTACAATTTATTCTAGCCAATGAGTCTACTTTACTCCACACATCTTTATAAACACGCGTGCTAACCTGAAACAAACTCAATAACTGCTAATAAGAGCACAGAGCCTGATGTTTCTGCTGTTCTTATCACTGCTGGCATCAATGTTTTAAAGACGTGTCTGCACTGTATTGTAGCAAGTGTAACACGCCTTGGAATAATTACTCTTGCTTCCATAAAACATTACAAAAATGGTTTCACTATGTGTTTTAATTAGAGTTGCTATTGCTATGATGAAATACCATGACCTAAAGCAACTTGGGCATGAGAGGGTTTATTTGGCTTATGATTGCAAATCATTGTTCATAATCAAAGGGCATAAGGGCAGGAACTCAAATGGGGCAGGATCCTAGAGACAGGAGCTGATGCAGAGGCCATGGAGGGATGTTGCTTACTAGCTTGCTCCTCGTGGCTTGCTCTGTCTGCTTTCTTATAGAACTCAGGACCACCAGCCTAGGATGATAGCATTCACATTGAGTTAGCCCTGCCCCATCAATCACTAATTAAGAGAATGACCTACAAGCTGGCCTATAGCCCAATAATACAGAGGTCATTTCTCAATGAATTTCCTGAGATAAATTTTTCTGAGATGACCCTAGTTTATGCCAAGATGATGTAAAAATGACCCAGTGCAAGTGACCCCTTGTCAGCCTAACCCAGAGACGCATCGCAGGTAAGCCATAACTGACCCTTGTTAGCCTAACCCAGAGACACATCATGGGTAAGCCATAACTGACCCTTGTCAGCCTAACCCAGAGACACATCACAGGCAAAGCCATAACAGACCCTTTGTTGCTCACCCCAAGATCACACATTAATATCAACAGCACAGGATAAAGCATCCCAAGTTTCTAAAGTCCCACTGTCCTTTAAACTTCAAACTCTCAATCTCTCCTTGTCTCTTTAAAAGTTCAAAGTCTCTCAACTGTGGGCTCCTGGAAAATCAAAAATAAATAAAATATTTCCGTACTCCAAAAGGGAAGAGTCAGGCACATTCACAAAACAAAACCTTACTTGAACAGTATGAAGCTCACAGACAGACTTCTGGCATTTACTCAGCTCACTGCCTTCTGGCTTCTCAAGCGGCTTACAACAGCACTTGCCTCATAGACTTGAGATGGCTCCACTCCGCGGCTTTTATCCTTGGTGGTTGTCCCATGCAATCAGTACCTTCAAAATCCTGGGATGTAGTTATGCAAATGGGCTTCCCTTTAGCTAATAACGCCTCCAGGGTTCTCTTCACAGTTCTGGGTCTCAACTCTCTGCCCAACCCCTTAGATCCTGGGGTTCGATGGCTACTAAAGCTGTACCTTAACCAGTGGCTTCTTTCTGGCCTCTCATAGTGCCAAGCCTAGGATGCTCTCTGTGACCTCTTCAAGACTTCAAAGCCAGATTCCCCTGGAAGACTCATACACATGACCAAATTCAGCTGTCAACATGAGGTACAAGTTTGGTCACCTTTGAATACAGCTTCTGTGTGCTCACCCTAAGGAAATACTTCCCAGAAAACTTCACCTCAATAACCCTGGTCTCTTCTTAATCAAAGATAACTTCTCAGCTCCAGCCCGCCAACATCAGCTGTCTCAGCAAAGCAAAGGTTTCACTTAGTGGTTTTGGTGTCTTGTTAATTACAGCTGATTCTTCCTTCCCCAAATGACCAGAAGCACAGATTCTTAATTTAAAATAGCATATGGTACCAATAGAGTCATTAGAGAAGTCAGGAACACCCGGACCAGGCCTCCATCGTCTGAACTGCGTTTAAACTCCCACAAACAGCTCACTGAACTCTCAACACTCGGTGGCTTTTCCAGCCCAAATTTCCAGAGCCCGTCCACCATCCTCCTGGAAAGAAGATACTTCGGTCAGTCACAGTGAATCCCCACAGTCGCAGGTCCAGTTTCTGGCTTAGTCAGGGTTACCAGTGCTGTGATGAAACTCCATGAACAAAAGCAATTTGGAGAAGGAAGGGTTGATTTGGATTGCACTTCCACGTTCCTCACCAAAGACAGTCAGGACAGGAACTCAAACAGGGAAGGAACCTGGAGGCAGGAGCGGATGCAGAGGCCTTGGAGGGGTGCTGCTACTGACTTGTTCCTTGTGTCTTTCTTAGCCTACTTCTTTTTTAACCTCCCAGGACCACCAGCCCAGGGGTGGCACCACCCACATTGAATTGGGCCCTCCCACACCATTCACTAATTAAGAAAATGGCCTCAAGGCTTGCCTGTAGTCCAATCTTACTGAGGTAATTTCTCAATTGAGGTTCTGTTCTATCAGATGACTCCAGCTTGTGTCAATCTGACATAAAATCTAGCCAGTACAGTGTGTTATTATTATACGCCCTTGTCTCCATCCTCCCTTTCCTCAATCAGCCTCTTCAGTTAGGAGAGCTGCCATGTCTGACTGATTGACATCTTGTTAGACTCAACAGACGTCTTGCAGATGACTCTTTACCCCATCTTTATTTTTAAACATTAATAAAAAGGAGCCATGAAGGCAATTGTCACCTGCTAAGAAACAGTCATTACAGAGAGAGGCATATTTACTTAACAGAGCACTGGATGAATTTAAGCAAGGAAGCCTAGGCAGGGGCATGAAACACGGCGCTGACTCTTTTAATTTCCTGAACTCGTCAGTGATCTGGAAGGCTCTTTAAGATTTTATACGCCGTCACATTTGTCTGTAGCTATTATCTTGTCTGAAGCTCCTGCTCACCGGCATGTTACCCAGGAAGACTGTTAGCGTCAAGCTGGCACAATTTAATCAGAGTTTATTGCTTCAGATAAAAAACACTGCCACATTTTTTATCTTTTTATTAAATTTACAAACTTGAGCATGCGTATGAGGGATCAAAAGGTGACTGCCTATTCCGTCTACTGGAATGCCATGTTGTACTTCTCATATCACAAAAAGCCTTTTCCTGTGACTTGGCAAAAAGGAATGAAGCTTTTCCGTTTTGGAGCAGAGCCCAGGAATTTTCCTGGAGATTCATATTTGGGGACTAGAATCGCTTTAACAACAATAACCAAAAGGTGAATGTTATCACCTGGCCTCTGCTCGTGGATACAGAATGAAATAAAATAATCACAGTATAGGCCTCAGATGCAGCAACAATAGCAATGATTCTGAAGGCCAATGTTAAGAAACTTTGAGAATGTCCACACAATCATCAACTCAATACCCAGAAACACAACTTCCAACTAAGTCATGGTTACAGTCCATTAAACCCTCAAGGACATATTGCCACCTTGGAGCAAGTGCCCATGCTGTCCTCCAACTTGCTAGATCGCTGAGAATGATCTTGAACTCCTAAACCTCCTGCTTCTACTTCCCTGGTGCTGGTATAACTGAAACAAGATACCACACCCAGTTGACATGCTGCTGGAGGTGGGAAACTGGTCGTCGTGAAACACAAACTGTGGTTTTTACCAGCTGAACTACCGTCTCAGCTCCTCAACTCTCACTCTTGAGACTAGACCATTCCTTGTTCTAGTTTTGAAACTCACAAATTCTAAGACTTTTGCCATCATTCTTCAGTCTGCTCCTTTACATCAAACACCACGGGCAATGCTGATGAAGAGGCACTCTTGTTCATTAAAGCACACCAAAACTGGCAAACAGCCAGGCGGTTGCACCAATGAATTCAAAGCAGTTAAAAACTTATATCAGACCTGCTCATGCTCAAGCTGTACACAAGCCCAGCATGAAAGATAGGAGGTAGGCATGAAAGAGCTCTATGGGACAAGTCTTGTACCCTGTAAAGATTTGTTACCTGTACTCTAATAAAACTCTGATTGGTCAGTAGCTAGGCAGGAAGTATAGGTGGGGTGACCAGAACAGGAGAATTCTGGGAAGAGGAAAGGCTCAGTCTGCAGTTGTCACTCAGACACAGAGGAAGCAAGATGAGAATGCCTCATTGATAAAAGGTACTAAGCCACGTGGCTAACACAGACAAAAATTATGGGTTAATGTAAGTTATAAGAGTTAATAAGATAATAGGTCAACCAGTTTATAATTAATGTAAGCCTCTGTGTGTTTCTTTGGGACTCAATGACTGCGGGATTAGGTGGAACCTCTGTCAACAAAGGAGCCCCTCCCCAGCTAAGGAGCTGTTGGTAATTGGTAATTGGTAGTTGCCCAGCTTTTTAAAGCTAACTGTCTCACTATTGGTTTACTCAACAACGTCCTATCAAAAGTTTGCACAAACTCTGGTCATATTTTCTAAAGTAATAAAATATTCTATAGATAAATTCAAACATTGTGGCATGTCCCTCTTCTAACAGTGGCACACCCAGGTCACCTGTTGGTCCATAGAGAATACAAAAGAACACAGGAGCACAAATGTTTTCCTTTACAAGCTGCTGCACATACACACACATCAGGCTACCAAAGAGACCTTGAGTCTGCGCTCACTTTGGGGCTTTATTTTACTGTCCTTTAATACCCCATGAGATACATGTTAACATACTAAAGTCTATGTATTCAAATGATTGTTGCATCACAATCTCTGCTTTGTATACCGTTGATGTGTAGAAGCCATCTTTGGCTTTAGATCTGGTTAAGCACAGATCTACCACATTGTCTTCACCATCAGAACTATCTGGGGGTGGCAGCAGCTTGTTTCCCCAAACAGCATTGCTCTGTCTTGTTTAGTAAGCCTGGGTTTTACATGCTTCTAGTTGATTTCATGAAGTAATGCTAGGGCTGGAGAGATGACTCCGCAGCTAAGACCATTTGTCATTCTTGCCAAGGATCTGGGTTCGATACCCAGCCCATCCATGATGGTTCATAAACATGTGTAACTTCAGTTCCAGAGGATCTGATGTAGCCTCCTGGCCTCCAGGGGCACCAGTTACACACATGGTACAAAGACATCCATATAGAAAAACACTCGTTCACAGAAAATAAAAATTTTAAAGGTTACAAAGGAAATGAATTTACCCTACACAAATGGCAATACTCAATCACGCATGCTACTTCAGAGAACATGTGACAGCCAATTTCAAAATGTAGACTGTCTCCCCAAGATAAAAATGTCATGAAATCCAGAACAGTCAGAAGAATGTCCTTCGAGAGGCTAAGGCCATGTTCACAGAACGCCACTTCAAAGGGACTGAAGGGAACGTGAAGGGGTGCATCAAACAGTGGTAAAAGAGTTCACACTCCCTTTCACCTCAGTCCACCCTACAGGATTTAGCCAGGGAAACTGAGCAGTTCAATCTCATCCTCCAAAACAGGTAGGAGAAGAGGAAATCATCTAGTCATTTCCAAATCAGGTATGAGATAAATTCTCATTGATCTCTAGGTAGCCCATCACTCTCTGGTTAACACAATAGGCCTCTTATGCTCTTGTTTATCTATTCGAGTTCCAATTTTAATAAGTTCAAAATTAGATAAATAGATGATAGAGAGAACGTGTGTGTATGTATATATATACACATTATATATATATACTTTATTGCCAAGGAATCAAAAGACATTTATGAAATGTTTCCCTTTAAAATGATATTTTCTTGTGCCAAGACTCAGTCTTGAAATAATATTTAAGTTTTCAAGAAAATTTCAGAATAAGAAATGTGCCAGTCTTTTAATATTTTCATTGCTGGCAGCTATTTCTATTTCTATGCACCGTGGGGGTACTAGAACACCTCAAGATAGTCCAATTCATAGAACAAGGTAAGGGTAACTAATCTCCAAAATCATGGTCAAAACAAACTTTCTAGGCAGCTGAGAAAGCAGACGCACCCAAATGAGGACATGAGGCCTCCTAGAAGAGACATTCTTCTACGTTCAGTTCTGGTGGCAACAGAAGTGAGGAGAAACCTACAGACCTTAAAGGTTGATATGAGTTGTCCTCATGTATTATGTTTCCACAGAGGTCCAACCAGGAAACAACTACACAGCCACCTCAGGAGCTGTGTCTTCCCTGAGGACATCCAATGAGTACGGTTGAGGGTGGAGTAGAGGACCCATAAGTTGGGAGGCCTCAGTCAAAGTCCAGGAGCAGAGGTGGAGCAAAATAAAAGTCCCTGCAAAATTGTCACTGGTGCTCAGAAGCGGGTCACTAAAGGCAAAGTCAGACCAGAGAGGATTGAGTGATCTACAAAATACAGGGATGGATTCTGTGAAAAGCACCTACAGAAAAGCAGGGCCTAATATATGCGCATGTGCACACACTCACACACACAGACACACCTACTCACACACATTCACACACTCGCACATACATATTCTCACACACACTCACACACTCACAGACACACATGCATGCACACATACTCTCACACACATTCTCACACACACACACTCACACAAGGCACACACTCACACAAGGCACACACACTCACACACAGGCACACACACTCACACACTCACAGACACACATGCATGCATACATACTCTCACACACATTCTCACACACACACACACACTCACACACAGGCACACACACTCTCATATATATATTCTCTTTCACACACATACACTCACAGATACACACACACTCTCACACACATATTCTCTCTCTCTCACACACACACGGAGACAGATTTAAGTCAGCAGAGAAGAAAAGACTGGGTAAAAATGCACCTCACACACTTCCTAAATTTGATAAGAGTAAAAGAAAATGATATTTCCAGACAAACAGACAAAAAGAACTTTAAATACTTCATGGCAGCCAAATAAAATACCTGCCAAAGTTTTAAAACTTTCTCCTAACTAAACCAAACACTGGCCATAATCCCCGATAGTTTGTGGCCAGTTCCATCACAAATTGATTATAAATGATTCAGCTCTAAGTTAGCATTGTCATCTCCAAATGAGATCATCTGGAATCAAGACAGCTGTGGTGGGTCTCTAGAGAGTCAGGACAGCCATGTTGAGTCTCTAAGGAGCCAAGACAGCATGGTGGGTCTCTAGAGTGTCAAGACAGCCGTGATGGGTCTCTAGAAAGTCAGGACAGCCGTGGGTCTCTGGGGAGTCAGGACAGCCGTGTGGGTCTCTAGGGAGTCAGGACAGCCATGGTGAGCCCCTAGAGCTGACACAGTGAAGGATTAGACAGGTGCCTTTAAAAGGTAAGACCAAAATTCCTTTGTTCCTTACGTTTCCAATATGTCATGTACAGAAGTCCCAAACAAGCACTTACTCACCAAAGTATATAGCATGATTTTCTCAGGGACAAACAACTTTAACAAAATATTTTCTTGAGTGAGTTCAATTGCTCTTGCTTCATTCACTTCTACCTTTAAACACAGAGAAAAATGGCAAAAGAGAACACAATTCCAGAAGTTACAATGTCAGCTGAACACAGAATCATGTCCTATTGATTTTGACATCATTGTGCAGACCTTAGGGAGGCATGAACTACAGCCATTTCATCACTTTTGGAAGTTTAGGTAAAATTTCCCTGCACTGGCCTCTAAAAATTTATGAGCATAATGTCTATTGACAGAATTAGACTCTGAAACATTGGAAATACATTTTTAGCTAAGAAAAGATCCAACATATTCCAGAACATGGCAGAGAATAAGAAAGCTAAACATGACTCACTAAAGGTCTCTTTGAAGCAGCTGCCATCCATCAGTTTATGTCAGACAAGCAGAAAATAGCCCAGATAGGTTATGGGATGGTAAACCCTTTAAAATATAATCATTGGGGCAGAAATGGCCTTGCCTGCACAAATGTGATAAGATCTCATTCATTCCTGAGTCTAGAGCTCAGTTGTCAGACTTTTCATGAATGGAGTTCTACCAAAGGTTCCAAGAAACAGCTACAGCTATAAATTGTGGATTGTATAAAAATTAGTCAAATTAAGGGGTTTTGCCAACGATGTTTAAAATCTAGCCTTGTTGACAGCGTTAAAGTCTGCATGGCCGAATGTAGTGAGGAATGTCATGAACGCCTTCCAAATGCTGTCCAAAGATTTTGTCATGAGTTAAGCAGCAAGATTTCTACACTTTGCTTTAAAAATCATGGGAACCAAGATCGAAGTGTCATTATGAATGCAACATTGGTTAATCTTCTGAAAAAAAAATGGATCTCTTATAATCCTCAAGGAATACAGCACAATAAAAATCAATGCCAAGACTTGTCATTACAAAATGTCCAATATTTTAAAAGTTCTTCTAGGCGAAAGAGGGAAGCATACATTTTTATTAGGTAGAGTCAGTCTCTAATTGGAAACAAATCAGAACAAATCAACCTGAGCACTGGATGCCTCATGGGGACAGAAGCATCGTACTGAAGGAGACACCAGCCTCTCAGGACACACAGCAAAGCCCCCTCCCTCTTAGAATGATGGGGCCCTGCTGCTCTGAGCTGTGTTGATGGCTTTTCTGGGGTTTCAGAAGGAAAATCAAGTGTGGTGTCT
The DNA here is from genome assembly GCF_014885135.2 of Alexandromys fortis. Taxonomy (NCBI): domain Eukaryota; kingdom Metazoa; phylum Chordata; class Mammalia; order Rodentia; family Cricetidae; genus Alexandromys; species Alexandromys fortis. The sequence continues at coordinate 1,941,579 of NW_026067971.1, read as the reverse complement.
ACAAGGACCACTCTGGTATTTACAAGTTGTGAATTGGCCAAGCACATTACCCTCTCTGTGCCTCAGTTTCTCCAACTGTGAACTGGCAATAATAAATTTCATAGGTGCTGCTCCCTATGAGCCTACGGGGGCCATTTTCATTTAAGCCACCGCAATGCTAAGTGCAAATGACTCCTCTTAGTATTTTTAAAGACACATTCGATAGTGATGTCATAGGCTGGAGCTGGGTCACATACCAAGCCTGATCATGACCATATTGTAGAGAACACTAGTGTCCGTGTCTTTGTCAGTTTTCCATTGTCATGACGGTGCCTGAGACAGTCGGTTCATGAGAAAAGGTTTATTTAGTCTCACAGTTTTTGAGGTTTTATGTATTTTATGTATTCACACCATCACCTTTGGTTTGTGACATCATAGAGGGGAGCGTGCAGGGAAGTAGTCATGGCATCAGGGGAAGGGAAAGACATTCTTCTTCAAAGGCATGTCCCTGTCACAAGAGCTCTTCGGGTTTCTCCACCTCCTTGTTGAACAGTGAGCTGGGAACTGAGCTTGGACCATTCAGGTACACTCTCGCTTCCAACCCTAACAATTAGCTCTTTCCTAGGAAGCCATTTCAATGCAAGAAAGCATGCAGAGAGCGCTTCAGAGAAAGATAAAGAGCAGGAAGAGCAAATTAAAGCCTCCAAAGACAAGCTTCATTTTCTTCCTCCTTCACCTCTTGCCCCAGCTAGCTAAAGCGCCTCATAAATTATGATGAATTACAGGACCGCTTCTTCACAGACTCCCACATAACAAAACCACAGACTTTCTTCATTGTACAGTTCACTTTGCATGCAAGGCAGGGAGTGCTGGCTGCTTGTAGCTGTTCCTCACTCTAAGCCTCTCCCAAGAGCTACAGTAGACCTTTCCAGTCCTCGGGGCTTGTTGGCTAGCTGGGTAGCACGGTTGCATGAACTTCTTACAATTCTGTAACAAAATTTAAAACTCAACTTAGAAACTGAGTTTTTAAGAGAGGTGTTGCTTCTGTGTGTCTTAAGCAGGGTTCGCAGGCAATCATGGCCTGGTTCCAAGAAGGAAGAAACAAAAGAAGCAGAAAGGCAATTGGGGAGTGTGTTTTTGAGCTGCTCCTTGCTGTTAGTAACAAGGACTGAATTTTAATGCAAAGCTCTATAAAATGGACAGAACAAAAAAAATGGCCATTTACCTGAATTCATCTCTCAGGGACAGAAGCATTTTCTTTGTGACATAACGCCCTTGTATCCAATAAGGAGGCTGGGCCCATGTGTGCAGGCACTCTACCCTGACACCCTCCAGTCCCCCTTTCCCCATAGTGCTTCAGCTCTGAAGTCTTGTCATGCTGAAGCAGATTTATAAATGTATTATGATACATTGACAGTGCATCATAAAGATGAAAACAGAAAAAAAGGATGACCCACCAATCGTTAAAGATAAGTAGCATCTGTTAGGTTCTTTAATGTGTGTTTTGAAGCTATTTGTTTATTGCTTATTCATTCATTTGTTCATTCATTAATTCACACATTGATTGATTAATTGGTTGATTGATTGATTGACTGAAGCACAGTCTACTGTGTACGTCCACCTATCCTAAAACTCACTATGTAGACCAGACTGTCCTCAAATTGATAGAGGTCCTCCTGGCTCTGTCTTCCTGGTGCAGGAGTTCATATGTGAGCTATCACAACTAGCTAATGTGACATGTTTCAGACCTACATAAAATTAGATTTGTTATAATCTGGCCTCAAGAAGTTTTACTACAGCCTTCATTTCAAGGATATTTGTGCCTCCCTTGGTGGGTAAGACATGATCTGTAACTAGAGCTAAACCAGAACGGGAATGCTGTGTCTGCGCAGAATCCATAGTTAAGGCCAGGTCAGTCTTCCCTAAATATGCTGAGACATATTTTCCTTAATTTAGTTTTAGATTCTAAGGCTACCTGTGAGTACTGAGCACCAAGCACTAAGGAAGTGTGTGCAGCATCGAGGAAGGCCTGGCATGCACGACCTTGAATAAGTCCTTTATTCTCTGAATGAAATCTAGAAAAAGAGGGATCAGGCTGGATTGTCTCAAAGGTCTTTTATATTTTAAGTCTGTGTTACTGGTAATTTATACACATCTGCCATTTTCTGTCAATTTAAAATAATTAACTATGCTTGAATTGATTCTTGCCCGGTACTAGGTCGGACTCTTTTCAGTCATGTGTCTCTGCTCGATCAGTTTGACTGACCCATGAAGGTGAGTTGTCTTTTTGTAAACACTGGAGCTGCCCAATTGCTTATTTCTCATGGTGGGTTCTATTTCCTGCTGTACCTTTTGGTTTCCACCCTGCCAAAGTGTTTTTCTTCTTCTCTGATGTGAGTGTGGACTAGCAGCACCACAGACTCTCAGCACGGCAAGCTTTGTTTGTCACAGCTATTCTCCATGGGCTGGCAGCCTCTTGGCATTCTTAGAAAGCCATAGGATCTCTCTTCAAGGCTCAGAACAGTCCCACATTCTCCCCAAAGCCCAAAGCGCTGGGAAGAGTAATGGAAACACCATAAACTTGACCTTTGCTGGTGAAACTCTAAGAGCCATGGTAGTACCCAGACTATGCTGCGTTTCTACATCTTCATGGAGCATAAGCTCCAAGTATTGAATTTAGGGTGACAGAACTTGGTCTCCTTTGACATGGTGGGATGCATCCATTTGATGGATGTATGTTTTCTTCAACTTCTCAACAAATACTGCCATGTGTTTCAGAAGGCTTCCAAATATAGTCCTGCTTTTCAATTAAAAGGATGTCGAAACAACTAGCATTAAGAGTGCAAGACATACACACCATATACCACCTGATGCAGGCCTTCAGAATAGCACTAATGATCATCCAAATCATATTCGCTGTATTGCCCATTTGTTGATCCATTCTTCAGTGGCCTCTTTGAATATCAACCAGGGGGCAGGTCCTACATGAGGAACTAGGGATACAAAGATCAAAGACAATCTCCAACTCTAAAGAGTCATCGTTTGATGAGAAGCCTCATGGGTGAGGAGACAGTGGATATAGAGGGTAGACCCTTGTAAATCTTGTCTATTAACTGAAACTTGCCACCCGTTTTATGGGCTTGGGAGTAAAAGGCCTCTGAACTGAAGGGAGCCAAGCACCAGTGAAGACCCCTGAAGATACTGCACCGCTATTGATTACCTCCTATTTGTCATACACATTAATGATGAAAGGCAACATGTAAGTGCTAGTAACGAGTGTTTCCACCACCCAGTTAATAACTTAATGGTGACATTTGGGTTATGTGACAAGCTTCAGGCAACATCCAAGCTATCACTAAAATGCAACAGCGTGGTGTCATCAAATAGAGTGATCCAAAGGTGATAAAATTTTATGTGTTTTTATGCATTTCCTATGTACAAGTCAGCAAATCTGTGCGAGCAATTTGTAATAGACATAAATTGATATTAATATAATGACGTATATTTAATGTAAATGTCCACTTTGTCTCATAGTGCACAGAGTCTGGGATAATCATGAGATGCTGATGGTTTTCCCATGGGAGCCATGACTTGAGTCCAGAGAAGAAGCCAACTTGTGGCAATTTAGCAGGGAAAGACTTAGAAGAAGAAATATGCCCTTGGCCCTGGCTGCATTCCTTCTGTAGCCTATCAGTACCTGTTGGCTAAACACAACGAGAAGACAGATAGATGGGAACCTACTGATGCCATTCACACAGTCAGGTGTTCCTGGGCACATGAGAGGGTTGGGAAAGAATAAGCAGGAAGCCCCCAGTACCGCATTAGTGGCCATACAGAAAACTGCTGGAAGCTTCCAGAGACAACAGACTTTTCCCTATATTTCATCCTAAGCCCCAGGCGGTGGATTTCAACATTGAAACAAGGAGGGCTATTTGTGCCACCCACAAAGCTAGAAAGATAATTAGTTATGTTCACGATGCAAGAAGGATGCAAGAAACACTCATCAGTAAGAAAGGCTAAAATCACAAAACTTGAGAGGAAATAGTAAACTTCGCCTGATATAAAATTATTAAATACAGCGGCCTGGAAACAGTGACAGCCTGAAGGCTCTAATTCACAAGAAGTGCAAGTCAAGAGCGTGCGGTTTCAGCCAATGAAGAGAATCAGGAGATCCCGGATGTGCTGTCAGAGGAGCAGCTGTGTGTTCAGAGTGGGGCCTGCTCACCACAGTGAGGATCACCCTAGCATCCCTCAGACAACACCGCTCCCACTCTGAGCTCTGCTGGACTGTCTTGCCTCTCCTGGAGGCGGTCTGCGAGAGCCGGGTGCTGATAATTAAGAGGAACCATCAGTCATTCTGCTTGCATGAATAATTTCTTTATGAAACTTTAATATTCCTCAGGTGAACTTTTTGAGACATTCACTGAATTGGCAATCTCCCAGTAATTTTCCATTTAAATCATATGCATAAAAAGTATTTGACACAATTCATTTGTCTCTTCAATTAAGATTCATGTCAAAGCAGAAAATGACATGAAAAATGTTATCAGATCCTATGAGTATATGAGAGAGAACCCAACAAGTTTCGAGCATTTGTCATTCGCTAAACACATATATTCACATACATAATTATGAACACGCCATGAAAATGTTAACAATGCCATTCCATTTATTGTTAAAAATCTTGACTTGCTGTGGGTCAATAATTTAACCTATCTGAAAACAGTAGCATGTAAGCCCAGGCTGAACAAGCTTCTCTTTGTTTTGACTTGGGGTACTTCAAATGTTATTCGTCTTTGTAGGTCACCATTATAATTTTGCTCTAATTAAGCTTCATGGACCATAATTGAGGGATAAGACACAGGAGACATCCGGACATGCTCAGTGGGGCAATGCTCAATGACAGAGAGCAGCAGTGCAAAGTTCCTAAGACTCCAGCTCAACACAGCCCTCTCCAAGCCCAGACTTGTCTGCCAAGCTGCTCCGATTCTCCACATCTAGGGCTTTAATCTGGGTATTTCTGTAACTAGCTAGGGATTGGTACTATTCCATCTCAAACCAAATATTTCCAACCATGCACACAGGATATGCTGAAGTGCTTGGGGATTGCTCAGCAAAATATGAGATAATACTCCATGTAGGCCATATTAGCCACCATTGACACAAAAGAGCACACACGTGGTTCGAGCATATTTGAAAAACAGGCAGCTTTATGTTTCAAAGTATTTGGACAACATCAAAAATTGAAAAAACTTTTTCAAATTTCCCATCTTAAATAAGTAAAAATCAATTCTTTAGGACCCCTATCAGGCAATGTTCTGCTAGTCAAATTCAAATATATGAGGAAGGGATCTGAGTACATCTTTCAAAGACACAACTCCATGGCTGGCATCCGGTCAGAGTGCTGTGACTTCAACCAGTATGCCTTTAAAGCCTCAAGAATCCACACATGGATTTACTGAGACCCATTTAGATTTCTCTGACTCCCTGACCCAGACATAAAAGCAGTCTTGCTGTCCAGGAGGGCAAATTCACTCCCTAAGGGCACCAAAGTGTTTTCTCCAGGGCCAGCTTTTGGCTGGATGGCTCCCCGGCTTGTTTTCAATCATCAGGGGACAATGTTTAGCTGCTCTATTGTTGTGGACCTTTGGGAGAGAATTATGGTCTGCCTTCCAACCACATGACCCGGAGCCTCCGTCCCAAAGCTGCTAACGCTGACCAGATGCCAAATAAGGAAAACATCCTGTTAAAAGCCTTCCAGGGATCTACTCAGAAAACGAAGCCAAAGGGGAGAAGACAGATGAGCAGCCAGAGATCCCACCTCCATCTTCCCTAGCCACTCACACTCTCCAGCGGTGTGTGGGCAGCGGCCCTCAGTCACTTAAGATTGTCATGACGAGGGAGATACTCATGGTGTTTGACTTTATTACAGCTGAGCCAAATCAAATGCACAGCCACTGCTTCCTTGGATGTCTATATTTCACTTAAACTGGGATAAAGCAAAGAAACTGGAATATTGTCTCATCATGCATTCTAAATCAGTCGGGGTAGAAAATAATGGGGAGTTAATCAGATCACTGAGGCTCTAATTCACTTGCTATTGATCGGGCAGATTCCTAATGGGATGGAAGACCAATTTCAAATTACAGTAAGCTGACTTGTCCTGGAATACCAATGACCAAGCCGGAGGATGCGCCAAAGGACCAGGAGCCCCGCTCTCCTGGTGCTACTATCAGCCCACAGGCCCGGCTCTATAATCCAATGCGGCATTCAGCTAATTAATAAGTGGCTGATGAAAGGGTCGGTTTTGAAAGCAGCCATCTCACTTGGATAAACGTGGGAGCAGAGCCCCAAGGGGATGGCTGGCACGATCCCTGGGAGGTAGGTATACGATATAAGCTGGTGGAGAGCAATGCAATTAACTCGGGCTTTTCATTATATTAATCAGTGACTTCATAGGTGCCCACTGCAGGATTCACTCCTTACCTCTGCCAGCTCCGTGTTTCTGTTCCCATCTGAGGATCTCTGAACGCTCAGCCGAGGTCAGGGCAGGCCTGCCAGCTTGAGTTCATTTTTTGCTGTTGGCGAGAAGAAGGAGAAAGGGGGTAAAAGGGAAGAGAGAGGCTGTGGTCAGCAGCAATGAGCTAAGGGCTGCCTTTATCAGGAAGAGTAACGGCTAGTCTTTCTAACCTCAGTGTGTGAACATATGACCTGTGTATTCACATGGGTTGAGAGGCCCCCACAAAAGACCTGGGCTCACAGCTCACATTTTAAAGAGAACCAATCGAACAAGTAAGACCCTGAAACAGGCCTGATTGTTGTCACTTGCAGTCACCTCTTGGCTTACGTTCCGTTTGGAGTCATCTTTCCTTCCTTACTGTGTATGCCTGAGCGGTGTGTGTGTGTGTGTGTGTGTGTGTGTGTGTGTGTGTGTGTGTGCATGTACTAGATGGGCATGCGGGTAATTGTTACAAACGTGCCATGCCATAGAGTAAATGTGACCCAACGGCTGGAATAGCATCAGCAGGAAGCATGAGCAGAAGCCAGACCCTAGAGGTGCAGTGACATTAACATGTCCCAGTTTCTCATTTTAAAATCCTTCAAAAAAGGAAGAAACACCCGTGTTCTCCATTTGTCGTGGAGTAGAGACAGAGACCATTCCTTTTTCTCTCTCTTGTTATCAGATAACAGCTTCAACTTTTACAGGAAGGCTGAGTCTTAATTGTCATGGGCCTTCGTAGTCAATAAGTACTCAGTGTTTAACCCTGAGTGAGAAGGAGGCTCCCTGGAAAAACATTTTCCTGCATGCCTCCATCCTTCTATGTGTGAGTGGGAAACAGAATGGTTAGGGTAGTTGCACGTCACCCACCATGAGCAGCATCAACCACAGAGCCACTCTCACGTGCTCCCCAGTCTTCGTTTCCAGAGGAATAAACTCAAAACATTTCCTGGGTACCAATCAATGAATTCTTCCACCAAGTTTCCTATGAGCTACTACTGCTTGGGCTTTGTCAAGTCTCCTCTTTAGTTTCATGCTCAAAAATCTTCTTCCAAAGCTAATTCTTTGAAAATGTGTCTGTTGATCGGTAGGACCACGAGGCTTGGACTCGGCTAGGGAGAGCTCACCAGCCGGCACAGCTGGTTGTCAGTCCTGGAGAGAGAAATGCTCTGACCACGTCAGCAGGGTCAAGACTGGGAGACCATCCCTTGGGTTTGTTTGCTGCCTTTTCTTTTGTTTGGAGACAGCGTTTCACTCCACAGCACAGGCTGGCCTCAGACTCACAGCAGTGCTCGTGCCTGAGTCTCTCAGATGCAGAGATTATAGGGATGAGTGGGCATGCCCAGTCCAGTATCATTTATTTGCTAAGAAAATCCACTTGGGTTAAAAGATATAATACAAAACAGTAAATGATTTGAAGATAAAATGTAAAATGTCAAAACATAGCAAAACCATGGTGATATGAAGATTTATAAAATGTTGGTGCTGGAGGGATGGGTCAAAAGATCAGAGTGTTTGCTATGCAAGCTTGAGGAACTGATCTGAAATGTCCCAGAACTCATAAAAATTCCAGACATGGCTGCATATGCCTGTAACCCCAGTATGGGGAGGCAGACCCTGAGTGCTGACTAGCCAGATAGCCTAGTCAAAAGCGAAACCGAAGCTGAAACAGTAGAAGTAATAGAATAGAAGACCCTTGACATCTTGCTCTGGCCTCCATATGCAACACACACACATGACACACATACACACACACATACCACACACATACACATATATACACACATACATACACACACTACACATCATACACAGACATATACATATCACACACATACATCACATACACATATCACACACACATACACACAGATTTACAGAATGAATAAACTATAAGGAAACAACACACATGAGACTTCAATTTGAGTTTTAGCCAGTCACTGAATTTTGTATTCTGTAATACAGATATATATATATATATATATACTGTGCACTACAGGAACATTACACTCATATTGTACATTTCGATCTGAGAGTCAATGATGTTTGAGTTCAACTCCTTTGATTCAGCAGAGATACCTGCACACCCCACTTACTGTGACACTGTTCACAAGAGCCAAGATAGGAAACAAACCTAGATGTTCACCAGCAGGTCAGTAGATCAGGAAAATGTGATATGGACACACAAGCCAGGTGTATTCAGCCATGAAGAGGAACAAGACTATGTCATTTGCAGGGAAACAGAGGTAGCTAGAAACCAACATGCTGAGCAATGCGACAAGACTCAGAACGAGTCCACTGCACATTTTCTGTCATACACAGAACCTAGAGTTAAATATATACATATACTATGAAGTGGAAAACAGGCTATTGGGGGACCGAGAAGGATGATGAATATTGTACTAAAAACAGACCTTTCAAACCCCGACATGACAATACAATTCTGTATTCCTGACACTCAGGAGGCTGAGCCAGGAGGATCTAGTGTTCAAGACGAGGCTGGGCTGTGAACTAATTTTAAGGCCAGCTTAGGCTAAACGGTGACATTTTTTCAAAAAAATTTTTTAAAAATGATGATGATAATGATGACAATGATTTTTAAATAAAGGAGATCAGACCCAGGGTCCCTCACTCTGCTGTGCAAGGGCTCTGAAACCAAGCTATAGCTCTATGTTTGAATTAGCTGCGGTCCTCTCCACTAATGGATGGAGCCGTAGACAACTGACAGAGCCCACAGGACCAGGTGCGATGCCAACCCTTTCCCCAGGAGTTGTTATAACCTCTTCTTGTAGGGAAAAGAAAGATGGCCAAGGGAGAGAATTGTCCCCAGCACTGGGCCAGCATGATAGTTGCTGGGAGCTTTGTGCTAGGGCATCAGAGAATCCACGGGGAATTATTGAACCAGTACGATGGCAAAGTACATGGGTATTACAGAGCAATCCTGCACTTCCTTACGAAAGAGTGGAGGCTGCTTGTATCCCTAGGTCACCCAGCACCAGAGGCAGCACACGGGTGCCACTAGGAGGAAGTCACATGATGCAGGGGCCCTCCCACTTTAACTGAAGATCATTGTGTGACTATTAGCTAGCCTTTCAAAGACTGTTTCACAGAATCTCCAAGGAAACCATGCTCTCCCCTCGTGGCATTGTCAGTCTCCATGAGATCTTGTCCCGTTGGAAGGAATCCTCTTTCCTCCAAAGGCTCAACAAACATTTCCTGAGTGTGTGCTTTGACAAAGCCAAATATCAAGGCTAACACGTGAGAACCAGAGCCACAGTGGGGTGGCCCCAGGCAACGTTACAGTAAAGAGCACTTCGCCTTCTCTTCTGACCAACTATCCAGGTCACTTCTCTTCCTAAAGCACACACCAGAGGAACTCTGGCAGGGTATCTCAAGCAGGATATCTTCTGGAAATATTTTCTGAACAAATTTTACTTTGCTGTTTTCACTTCAGGGAGATCTCAAAACCTGTCAATCTATTAAAACTCTCTTAAGCTAACAAGTCCAGTGAGGGACACCAGGGGTGCTTACCTGATCCCTAAGAAGCAAAGATGCCTGTGGATGAATCTCTCAGAGGTCCACACTTACGATAGAAGAATGGATGCCCTTAGTAGAACACCATCCCTGAGAGAGGCAGGGGCTGAACTACAGGTTTTTCCTGTGGCAGAAGGACCTCATTAGACCATAATTGATGGGATCCAAGAAAGGTTGCGGATAATGCGACTGCATCTCGGAGGATTTTCTGGCATTCTCATAAATTTCACTGATGACATTGATCCCAGGCTAGAATTGAGCCTTTGTGGGGGTTGCATTGTTATGCTCCAGTGGGTTCTGGCTCTTTTACCATAGAGCTATCTATCAGCTATAAATTGTTATTGATAAATGTTGGGACCCAGTTCTGCTGTTTGCAGAGCTTTGAGCGACCTGAGGACATGCACGCGTGGCACAGAAAGTAGAGGGAGAGGCATGCTGGGAGGGCTCACACATCCGCCAGCACTGTGACTAGAGGCAGGTGTTTCAGCAGGAGCACGGCTGACTCTCATCTTCACCTGAAATAGACATCCATGAAGCCGTTGTTGATTGGCCACTTTGGACAGGCTTCAGAAGTTTGGGGGTTCAGATCTACGAGTTTTTGTTCTTAATGGAATCCTATTTCTGATGTGACTCTGCCCTCAAAAGAGATCATTCAGCTGGGGAGTTGAATGGTTTGAGACAGAGTCTCACTGTATGACCTAGGCCGGCTTTATAGCTTTGCTGTTTCGTGTGTGTGTGTGTGTGTGTGTGTGTGTGTGTGTGTGTGTGTAATACAGAAGTGAGCTACCCCCAGCTGAAAGCAATTTTTGACACAACAGATTGAGAAACACCAAAATGCAAATTAAAGCTACTTTGAGATTTTATCTTACACCTGTAAGAAGGGCCAAGACTAGTAAACCAAATGGCAGCTCATGCTGGTGAGGATATGGAGTAAGGAAAACACTCGCCCATTGCTGGCCGAACTGCAAACTTGTACACTCACTATAAAAATTGGTGTGGCAGTTCCCTGAGAAGCTGGAAACAGATCAGTCCCAAGATTCAACTATATCATTCTTGGGCACACACCCAAAGAACACCACATCCTACTACAGAGACACTTACTCAGCCATGTTCATTGCTGCTCTGCTTAAAATAGCCAGGAAGTAGAAGTAGCCTAGGTGTCTGTCTATGAATGAATGGATAAAGAAAAGGTGGTACATTTACAAAATGGAATATTAATTGGTGGTTAAAAATGAAACCATGAAATTTGTAGGCAAATTGATGGTGTCAGGAAAAAAAATCATCCCAAGTGAGATAACCCAGACCCAGAAAGACAACAGAGTATGTAATTATTTATATATGGATGTTATCTGCTAAGTCTGTTAAGCAAACTATAACCCAAATAACTATAGAGATTAAGTATAAAGTAAAGGAATAGGGGAAGGGATGGATCTTCCTAGGAAGGGGAAATAGAGAAGATAGTTCTAGATGGACAATGTGGGGGCAGGAAGGGGAGGATCAAACAGAGAGAGGAACATATAGAAGGCAAGGAAAAAAATAAAAGGTCAGCTGAAATGAAGGGCTATTTGAGGGGTCATATGGAAACTAATCCAGTAGGAGCTTCCTAAAATATATACATGTATAAAGGCAAACTGAATTAAATTGCCAAGTAATGGTGGAGCAGGGAGACAGAGCCCTAACTGGACATCTCTTGTCACCAAATGAAGCTCCTAGTACTGGAATTGGGTAATATCTAATGGATTTCTTGGCCAAAAAGATCCCATGAAGACTTCCAAACAACCCAAGCTATTGACAAGCCTATTTGTTGCTCACCACAAACTGACAATGAGACCCTGTTGCTGAAGATAACGCCTACACAACTCATTGCCTGCCCAGAGCATTCACCCTGACAGTCTAGTGCTCATGACTCTTGGAAGTAATCTGTGTACTGCCAGAGGAGAAAGATAAACACCAACCCAGCTACAAACTCTTAAGTCTACCATGATGACCTGGTGCAAGATATGCCTTTACCTCCAGTACTTGGGAGGCAGAGACAGACAGATCTCTGTGAGTTTGAGGCCAGCATGGTCTACAAGAGCTAGTTCCAGGACAGGCACCAAACGTACAGAGAAACCTTGTCTCAAAACAACAACAAAAAATTGCAGGTTAATAGTTAGTCTTTTATAATAGTCAAAACTGCAGTCATGTTAGGTTTTCTAGATATATAGAGATATGTATTTTACTTAGATAATCTTCAACACTTCAAAGACCTATAGAATATGGCATTTAAAATGTTTTAAGAACTTAGACTTTACTCAACAGTGAGACATGTCTGCTTCTGGCAGCACTAATTACTTCAGAGAGATTAATGGACATTAAAGAAACTCATTAGGGAATTTGTCTTCAATGTGAGAAGGCTAGCCATTTGGGCAAGAAACCACTCTTGCCTAGACAGCTAGATGGCATGCTGAATTAACTGGACATGCAGGACCCACAGAAAAGTGACTACTGCATGTGTCAAAAGAAGGTGAAACAGTTCTTCAGGGTTCCTGCTTTGTGAAAGAAACTTCCAGGCATTCTGCATGACACAGAAGAAAGCAACTGATGAACTTTTCCAGTACAAGGCAGAACAGATCTTCAAAATTCCTACTTCATGGAAAAGTCTGCCAGATGCTATGGACCTGTAGGCTGAAGATGGATGCCCCAATGTTATAGCAGAACTTTGGGTGACTGTTCAGGCAGCAAGATGTCTCTGTCAATTCTAGAACTTTGGAAGTTGCTTACAATGCACTTTCTGTTTACTTAGGTAATATTATATCCTTCTGGGGTTTTTGATGAAGTTGAAGACAGATAGTTATGGTTTTCCTTAGTTATGATAAAGAATAAATTACATATAAAACTTTAGACTCACAAAGATAGGATAGACGGTAGAGTATTTTCCTTAATTTGCCAAATGTAAATGGACTAAATATTGTAACTATAATTCTTGCTTGAAAATTGTTTTGTATATGTAATTTTACTATGTTAAAGTTAAAACCTTCCTTTTTAATTAGAGAGAAAAGGGGAAATGATGTGGGATGTCCTGTATATGTGTTGTTTTTATTAGTTAATGAATAAAACTGTTTGGGCCAATGGCTTGGCAGAGTAAAGTAAGGAGGGAAATTCAAACAGAGATATAGAAAGAGAATAGAGTCAAAGAGATGTCAGGTAACTGCTGAAGGAAACAGACACCAAACAGAATCTTACCGGTAGACCATAGCCTTGTGGCATTACATAGATTAATAGAAATGGGTAATTCAAGATGTAAGAGCTAACAAGAAATACGACTAAGCTATTGGCCAAACAGTATTATAATTAATATAGTTTATGTGTGATTATTTGGGTCTGGGAGGCCAGGAAATGAATGAGCAGTTTCCGCCTACAGTAGATAAGGACAAATACAGAGAATAACTAAAGAGCATGCAAGAACTTGGAACACCCTGTTCTACATAGAATGCCGCCATTAAATCCCTTCCCTCGGGGCTCCGGGAACCCCACAGAAGAGGGAGTGAAAAGATTTTAGAAGCCAAAGGGGACAGAGGACACTTAGGAAGCAAGGCCCTCTGAACACAGCAGGATGACACACATATGAACTCACAGAGACAGAGGCAGTGTGCTCACAGTCTGCACCAGACAGAATCCCAGGACTGAGAGAGTGCACGCAAGCACAATCGCTAACCCAGAAGCTATGTCCAACTGTTAACTACTCACTAATAAAAAATCTTTCCAAAAACTGGCATTTCAGTGGGGATACAAGTCACCCATAAGGACAGATCCCCTGCCTAGCAGTAGACAGACAACACAAAATGAGCTCACTAGCACCTTTGGAGATTCTTTGTCTTGGCACTATTTTTTTTTAACCTTTGAATACATATTATGACTTCTGGCTCTCTGTTTTTAGGGGATTCCTGTGTGTATGAGCATGTGAGTCCTTGCATCTATGTGTGCATATCTCATGTTTGTTCTTTGGCTCTTTTCCTTCAGTTTGTTTTGTGCTTGTCCAGTTTTTGTGCTATTTTTATTCTTAGATGTCTGTCTGTTTTCTAAAGAGAGACAGAAAAATGTGTCTTTGAGGGGAGGGAAGGTGGGGGAAATCTCAGAGGAGTTGGGTGAGGGGAAATTGATCAGAATATATCATGTGAAAATTATCTATTTTCAATAAAAGGAATATACAAGGGACTTCTATTTTAAACCAATGTTTGATTAAATCTTTGAGAATTTTGTACAATGTATTTGATCATACTCCTCCAACTCTGCCCAGATCTACTCCCACCTCTCTACCCAACTTTGCCTTCTCCTTCTCCTTTTCAAGCCCATCCGGTGCAGTCTGCGGGGCCCAAATATTCTGTGCTTTCTTTGGGGCACAGTTGACCTACCAGGGTCACTCTCTTGAAGAAAAAAATGGTTCTTCTCTTCCAACAGCTATCTGTTGCCATAGCTCGTCCACTATAGGTGGAGCTTTGTGTCCACGTCTCCTCCCCATGCTGGAATGTTGTCTGACCTGTTCATGTGCGGTCTTGTTCATGCTGTCACAATTTCTGTGAGTTCATATGTACATCTTCCCTATTACGTCTGGAAAACACTGTTTCCTTGCTGTCATCCGCTGCCTCTGACTTTTCCAATCTTTCCACTCCCTCTTCCACCAAGATCCCTGAATCTTGGGGGAGGGGCTTATTGGCTAGCTTTTACATCTTAATTTAACCTATTTCCATTAATTTGTGTATTGCCATGTGATTGTGGCTTACCGGCAAGGTTTGGTGTCTGTCTCCAGTGGGGCTACATGGCTTCTCTCTGACCTTGCCTCCTTTCTCCCAGCATTCATTTTAGTTTTCCTCCATCTGCCTCTATTCTGCTCTGCCCAGGCCTAAGATAGTTTCTTTATTAACCAATGGTATTCACACCATACAGAGGGGAAATCCCATATTAGATTGTCTTTAAAGTTAGGGCAAGTTTTCCTTTATTGTGTATGACAGAGATATACCAGGCTGTTTTTATGCTGGTTTTAAACTATAACTGCTTTTTCCCAAGGGCAATGGATATGCTTCCAATGGGCAGAATCGGAGAGGGGGGCTCTGCTCGGTGTGGCACTTCTCTCTGGTGGTGCCCAGGGAAGAATTGGGGAGGGGGCTCTGCTGGGTGTGGTGCTTCTCTCTGTTGGTGCCCAGGAAATACTTTGCTTTAACACTTTATTTCATCTGTGGAGGCTTTGACTGTGAATTGAGCTTTTTGGCTAATGAATTACTAACCTACACAAAATATATCCTGATGTCTCCAATCCACAAAGCTCTGAAAAAGTTAGCAAATTCATAAATTCTCTATTTCCATTACTTAGATTTTTTCAAGTATTGCTATTCTCAAAAACCTTTTAACTTCTCTCATTTGAAAACTTAGATCAAGGATTATAAAATGATGGAATTAAATAATATATTCACAGTCAAGCTACTTTAGCACTAAGATGTAGAATATAGAGCACATCCAATATATTTCAATGTTATGTTAAAGCATATTTGTTTAAATACTTAACACTGGCTTTCCATTAAATGAAATCTCAGCTGTGGGACTATGCGTGACACTGGAATGAGAGGCATGCTATTCCTGTTTCTAGAGGAAAACATCACAATCATTCATTTTGTTCCTTTAAAGATGTGATTGTTTGAACTTGGAATTTGACTTCCATATTTTAATATGTCATATAATATTCTATTAGTCTTAGCTGAGCATGACATTTTGAAAGTTAATGGTATATGCACAGTCTTCCTAATAAGCATCTCATTTATTAAGATTAATGGAGAGGCGTGCATGCCTTTGCAATTACTTACTCTACCTAAATTTATGATTGCATCGGATTTGAAGGCAGAGTCATCACAAGTCAAGCACCACCATTTAAAAGTGCCGGCATGTGTATTAACTAACAATTGATCACACAAGTATGGGATCAGACCAAAAACTTTGAGATAACTGAATCCAAGCCCCATTCTATCTCCCAGATCCCATGTAGAGAAGCCTCATTTTTCTAATCCATAAAATGGAGCTAACAACATTTCCCATACATAGTTGGGAGGTTTTTATAACTTCTATTGAATTTGTTATTTGATGACTTCATCATATTGTTTTATGAGAATCAAATAAAATAACCCATTAAATAGGTTTATTGTAGGTAGTGTCAACCTCATGGTAAATAGTAAATAATACTTGGTAGCTATTAATCTGTACTAATAGTTACTTTAAAAAAAAAAACTAATGGTTTTAAAATGTAACATAGAACTGTCACTAGATCTAAAGATTAGAGAGATCTCAAGGCCTGAAAGACAATAAAACAAGCTTGCTAAGTCTGTGAAGAAGGAGCAATCATAGAGTTGGTCATACAAACTGGATCAGTAAGAGGGGTATGGCTAAAGTAATGGTCAGTGGAGGACCACATTAATTTCCAAACTTTGGTTCCTCAAAACCCCTTTTCTTTAGTGAAAAAGAAAACACTTTCAGAATTTATTGTTTGCATTACAGTTGTCAAATAAAATATGTCACTGTTTCTTAACCAATTCCTTATTTAATCTTTTAGAATTCTGTCTTATTTTAGATTTTGAGAATTTCGTACATGAGTACAACAGTTACATAATTTCCATCCCACCATCTCCCACTCCAACTTGCCCTGTGTCTTACCACTGCCGAATCTATGTCTTCTTTTTTGATTATTATTGTTACAAAGAATATGGATATATTTACCCATGTGTTGTTGTTCATATTATATATGCTTAGGGATGATAACATAGTATTGGATGGCCTCCCAGGGGGATTTTCCCTGGAAACTAATTCTCCCTTCCTCGTTAGCCATTAATTGATTGTAACTTATTATCTGGGGGTAGAGCCTTATGAGATTTCTCTCTTGTGGGTCGGCATCTCATCTGGTGTTGTCCTTGTGTCTGTCTTGTTTAGATAGATGATGGTATTGCTAATATTTCATGGGGCATATATTGTTACTATTTCATGTCATAGATATCCTGATCGTCCGGCTCTACAGCCTCTCTTCCCCATCTTTGTCAATGATCCTTGAGCCTTAGGTGTAGGAGTTATACTGTCAGTGCATCAACATAACGCTCCTCCATCTTATAGATCAAGCATGCCTCCATCAGTCCCTCTCCCAAAAGTCCACTTACAAATCTGAATAAAAATATCTTAGCTAAATGTGGATTGGTGTTCAAATAGAAGTCACTTTGATAAAAAAAAATATTGTTGCAAATAACTGTCAAATTTTAAGTCTGACTAAAACAGCCTTAGTACTGAGCCACATAACCTAACCTGCTCATACTGCTACATTCATCCATCCACATTAATGGTTCTCATCTAGGGATTCAACCAGAGTGGACTGAAAATATTTGAGGAAAAAAATTGCTTCTGAATTGAGCATGCACAGCATCCTTCTTGTCGTTGTTCTCAAAATATTGCAATATAATAATTATTTACATAATGTCTCTATTACACAGGTATTGCTAATATAAAGAATATGGGAAGTGTGCAAGGATTTTATTATAGAGGCTATAGGACCTTCTAGAGGCAATCTTCCATTCCTTTCAAGGAGCAGCCAGTCCTGCACCTCCTGTGGCCAGTTTGTCAATGCAGCCTCACCTTCTACGGTTCTCAGTGGACGCTGATCCTGCAGCACCGCTACCCACCCAGCTTTGCTTCCTGAGTCCTCTAGAAACCATTGCAACCTCATGGCCATTCTTTTTCAAGCTTTTGTCTTTGCCTTCATCTCATAACCAATTGTCTGTCAGGAACGTCTTAACTGTCCTAATCCCTCTAACATAGCAGAAGTCCAAAGAGCTGCAGTGAGAGAGCACTTTGCCTGGCCCTTAAACACACACTCCTGGTTTCCTTTAGTCCTCTGGAGTTAGCATGCTGTTCACATCATGAGGGAAGTGTCTCCCTGCTATTGCTTAGAGTACGATTACTGCTGTAGAATTGAACTCGAAAAAATCAAACAAGCAGCCATGTATGAGACAAGTCTTTAAGACAAGAAAGCAGAATCCAGAGGAAGATTCATTTTGAAATGTTCTCTGGTTCCTATCTGACAAAAGGCAGTGCCTCTGAGTGCTGCTGGTTCTTGGGCGGCCCCACTTCGGGACCTGGCAGGTGGAGGTGCTTTGGTAGCTGCAGATGGAGATGCTAAAAAAGTGTTGGGCATCTTTACCTTCTACATTTAGAAGTGGCTGTCTGAGAATGCAGGGTATGTGCTGATGCAAAAGCCTTAGGCTTCAGAACAAATTACCTAGGATAAATTTAAAACGCCATTCTTGACAGGAATTTCCCCATCCGCGTGTCCACTACAGAGAACTGCTCATCCATGCGCCCTGCTGCTCTGTTCACGATAGCGAGGAAATAGAATTAACCTAGACGCCCATTAACTTGTGAGTGGATCATGAAGATGTGGCATGCGCACGCGCAATCAAACTTCATTCAGCTATAACAAAGACAAAATTATAAAATTTTCAGGAAAATGTGGGGAACTGGGAAATAGTATGTTCAGCAGTATAGCATAGACCCAGAAAAATAAATCTCTCCTAATAAAGTTTCTAGCTGTGAATTTTTAGATTTCTGTATTTAATTTTGAGTGTTGGAGAGACCAGGGAGCTAGAAAGGGCCAATTGGGTGGAGAGGAGGAAGATGCCGTAAGTAGGGAAGGGGGTAGTAGAACTCGTGGAACAGAAGTAGAGGTGGGCAAACGCTGGTGTGGCAAGGCTTGGTGAGGACTGGGGGAGGGGGGTGGGGGCGAACGCTGGCGTGGCGAGGCTTGGTGAGGACTGGGGGAGGGGGGTGGGGGCGAACGCTGGCGTGGCGAGGCTTGGGTGAGGACAGGAGTGAGGAGTCGTGGAGACGAGGACCTGGAGGACTAACAAAAATAGGAGTATACTTTTTTAAAGCTATATGGAAATCATTACTTCCTAAATTAATTAGAACATCTAATTTTCTAAAACTAGAGTTTTGATGGAGATAGCCTGCATGGGCAGATAATGCTGTTACAATAAGTCACATATTATTAAACAAAATAACACAATTCTCTGTGTTCTGAGTTGGTCATAAAGGCTACAGAACAATACTCTTAATTACCCACTAGAAATGGATGCTAAGACAATGCTGATGAAGACACAACACACATTGTTTGTAAGACAGGGAACTCAAACTGACATAGAAGCTTTTCACCTGCTTGCCAACTCGTAATACCAAAAGATGCTATGCAAGCCACTGAGAGAGAAAAGTCACCAGAGGTCAGTGGCCTCACCCAAAACTAGCCTCTGTGTGCTACAATGTTCTCAAACTGCCTTCTAAGTACTTAGATTTATACTTATCAATTCATGCTGCTCTCGGCCTTGGTTAAAAAAAAAAAAGCTTTCTGCAATAGACAACCTAATGAAGAAACTCATCCTTCGTCGTAGTGCTAAAAATAAGTAACTCTTAACTGTGAAGTGTGCATCTATTAACACATAAAACACACACATGGGCAGGGACACACGCTCTCACACACACACACACACACATATACACACACACACACACACACACTACCTGCCAGGACTCAGGGAATAGCTCAGAAGGATATAAGAATGTCTGAGCTGAAGGATGGGGAGGAGTTCTCTGAAAAGCTGTCTTCCAGAGATAGCAGGATCATTGGGCTCATGCTGCAGTTGCTGGAACAAGACCTAGACAAGACTGAAATCATCAACATTCCAGCCTGGATGGGGAGAGACCCAGGAGGTTCCACCTTCCCCTGAAGAACTATGGGCAGCTAGTGACTTTGGAGAAAGGAGATTTGTCTACCTTCAGTAAAGTCAGTGTAAATTGTCCATAGTCCAGTAAACAATCTCATATGCATATATGCAAGCAACCATAATTAAACTCAGAGGTTCATTTTTAAGAGATGTTAAAGTAGGGGAAGATTTTGGTGAGGAGAAGAGGTGCGGAGAGGTTGGGGGCTGTGAGGGGACACTGGGGGCAAATGTGGTCAAAGTTCATTGTACACCCATATGAAATTTTCAAAGGATAAATTTTAAAACATCGCTTTAAAGTCAGTCTCTCATATCTACTTCTGTTTTGTCTATAATGGCTATAATAGTAACCCTAATTTTCAAAACCACAATTTCATCTTAGTTTTAGGTAATTCATTAAAACTGGGTTCTTTCTATTTAAGTGGAGATTAATAAGACCCCTAGTCTGGAAGAGCAAAGAGATTGAATCCACATAAATCCTATGAGGAGATAAAGTCAGGTCTGGAAGGCCAGGGACTATAAAAAGTCAGAATAGAACCCAGTTAGGGCCATTCTGTGTGCAGCCACCCTGTGACTGAGAAGGCACTTCCTATCCATGTATCTGCTGAAGCTCAGAGGATACCGGGTCCAGATTCTACTAAGGAGTCTATTGTTTTACACCAATAATTTAATAAATATAAAAAGAATCTTGCCTGTTGCCACCCAGTTCTATATCCTAAGTCCACATCTGTGTCTCCCATCTTTGGTAATACTGTTAAGGAGTATCTGAGTGTTTCCCCCTTTGGGAACAATCTTTGACCTGTCTCCTTCTGGGGAATGTTTGAGTCACACAGAAGGCCTTAATCCACGCTCTTGTGGTCACATCACTCCAGCATTTTCACAACCAACCCTCAGCTTCACACTCACGCTGAAGTTATGTAAGGGACCCTAACGTGTCCCAGCATCGTTTGGCCGTGTTCTCCCACTACATAGAGAACTCTACACTATTTTCATTCTCTTTGCACATATTCTGTCTTCATTCCATCCTAAATTCATACAGCAGGAAAGCACATTCTTTCCCTAAAATATAAAATTCTAACCATGCACTGTAGAGGGGGAAGCAAGAGAATTCCCAAGTTTGAGCTTAGCCTTGAGATTCTGTTGTATGAAGACAAAACAGATATTCCTCCAGGTGTGTCTGTGTGTGTGTGTGTTTGTGTGTGTGTGTGTGTGTGTGTGTGGCACGTGTGTGCCTGCTCACAGGTCTTTTGAACAACATGGTCCATGATGGCTTTCATCACTACATCACTAACCACTCTCTTAACCACTCAAAATTTTTGAAATTCTGTAACATCTCTTTATTTGTGCGTTTATGGATCACATAGATTTAATTTCCTAAATAGTCACCAAGAGAAAGTTAGAATTCCTGAGAATCATTCCTTGGATTATAGGGAAATGACTTAAAAAAAACTGCAATCTTTGGTTGCAATTACAACTAATTAATATTTGTATGTTTGTATGTGTGTTTATGATACGATACAAAACATAAAAATGAGCAAATGAGCTGGGTTGAAATCTTAAAGGAGAACCCAGCAAGTACAGGAAGTTCCTTTGTGCCCTCAGAACCTTTAAATCTACTCTATGTTCAGGGTCTCAGACACACACAGACAGTATTGATTTCCAGAATTTCTCTATGGAATGCCAAAAACAATAAACAAAAAATAAATCAAAAGCAACAGGCTCCTTCCATTGTGTGTTAAATATCTTCTCCATGAAGTTAGGACAAGCAGAGATGTATAGAGAGAGCAGTGAAGACATAAATCTACTGTCGTAGCAATTGATTTCTGCCTTGTTCTTTTATTTCTTGTAAATAATGATGTTCAAGTCTTACATGGTGGCTCTAGTAAAAGGCAGCCCCAGGAATCCAGGTTGTTTTATCCCTCAGAGGCAACTCTGAAGCCTCCTCCCCAAAGCCATCTCTCTTTACTGTTTGGTTGTCAAGTGAAAACAATGTTTACAGAAATCAGAGGAAATTAGCAAAGGATGCTGGTGCCGAAACCCTTCTGCCTAGCTGTGTCTGTGGTCAACAGAGCTTTGTTATATCGCCCTACATCAGACAAGAGTTTCCCTAGAAAATGTGGTCCCATTCTGTCACTAAAAATGAAAATAAAATGCTGGTATTGATGACTAGATAAACAATGAAACATCTAAACTATTAACTGGATCTGATTAAAACAGAGACTCGACCCAACAGAAAATTTTCAGGTTATGAGATTAAAAAGAGAAGTAATTCAATCTGTGTAAACATGTGGACTCTGTAAGAAAAGCCCACCACGTAGTTCTATCTAGACCTTCATGTTCCTTCCCTTTGCTCATTTCTCAGATGATTCATGATCCAACCCGATCATTAGATCTTGGAGCACTAGGAAGATGCCAATATATTTATAAGATAAGCAATTGAGTTTGAATTCTGAATCTGGCAGCTAATTATCTATATGCCTTGGGAAAAAAAATCATGTAACCTTTCTATATAATGAGGTATCATGGAGGTGTCCAGGAAAAGCAATAGATAACTGTCACGCATCAGTTTAAACTCTGGGGTTTATATCTTAGTTTGAAACCGAGATGCTTTCTGGGGTATAGAGGAAGAATTTCAAAAAGAATAGAATAGAAATGGGGGGGTAAAGGCTTGATCCAGGGTAAAGCCTAAAAGCACAACACATCCCTAACTTGAGCTTTTGCTTTCTTTTATTAATGTTAATTATCTTGTTGTGGTGTGATTGTTGCCCTTGTCATGCCCATCCTCAGTGGCAGAGCCTTATACATCTGAATAAGTCCAATTACAGATCTAAGTAGTCTAAGCAGGGCCCACGCCTTGCCCCAGTCACCCACTGCTGAGTATGTGCACGAATCTTATCTATAAGACTGGGATTCTCTTACACAGAGATGCATGGTCCAGGTTTCCATGGTACTTTGTAGGTGGATGTCAAAAAAAAAATGCTGAATGAGTGTTATGAAGAAATCAATTTTGCCAAGCACAGATTTTCTGGGTCAGTAGGTTGGATGTAATAGGCGCAGTGACAGATGCTGAGGATTGTGACTCTTGTAGTCACCAATCAAGCCAGTCAAAGGCACAGCATGGAAGAGAAACTGATACCCAACAACCAAAGAGGTGAGAGGAAACAGGTTCTTCACATACTAGATTCAATCCATGATGCCATCAAGGAAGAATCCATCACATTCTTCCTCCCTGTGAAATTACCTCGGGTAATTCAACTTACAGTTTCCAGAAGCCCAGGCCTCAGTCACAGATCAACACCACTTGGTAATTCTTTGGCTGCTGATCTACAATTCTTTTTACGAATGTTTTGGTATCTGTGCCTAACCGCCCCCCCCCTCCACACACACACCTTTGACCCAACAATAGTCAGGTAAAAGCTGAGTCCCCAGTGACAATTCAATTTTCTCTTGCAAGAATTTGAAAATGCGGGCATCGTCAACTGGGAGTGCCTGTGTCCTTTATGTAGCTCCTACATTAAGAAGAAGTGAGGTCTATTGGATTAGTATCGTAGAGGCAAGAAGAACAAAACGAAAAATGATATGTTGGCTAATCATTACTTTGATAGTAATTGTCACGAACAGATCTTCTTTATAGATTTTGTATGTAGCCTTTAAAGCAAAAAAGATTCAGATGCCATGTTGGCCTGAGCTAAAAGGATTTTTAAAAAATTTAATCTTTAAGAGAAGCTCCCAAGATACAGGCTAAAAGAGTTTATAAAGGTCATAAAAAAATTAACTTATCTTGCTGACTGCAGCTTTTTAATGCACTCTGAGTTACAAAGGAATTGCATCTGGAGCCTTTAGGCCAATGCTCTACTATATTTTTCTCTCATTAGTAAGGACAGCAAAAATCTGCATTTGGATTTTTAGCACCGTAATCATCTCTGATTCATTAGTCTTTGTGATTGAGTATGGAGAGAGCAAGGAGTCGGTGGCACAGCGATATTCTGTACTTACTGTCTGGCTCGCACAGTAGAGTTCCGTAGCCACTGGAATCCACCTGGCCTGGGCTGAGCCGAGCTAAGGAAGTGGCAGACTGGCTTCCAGGCCAACCCTAGAGAAAATATGCAAGAGAGGCTCTTTAAGGCAAGAGGTATTGCTTAAGTGGTGTAATACGTATGCTCCTGACTTTTAGCTTCAAAAGCAAACTGTGGGAGGGTTCTTCAAACATCACTGTACTGTCTAGAGCTGGTCCCAAGGAGACTAGAGGTAAGAGAACCTGTAGCTTGTAAGACACTAGCATCCCACACCACAATCTGGAGACGTTTGCTTACCAGCAAGTCGAGGATAATAATCAACCAGCTCTTCCAACCTCACAAATCATTATAAAGTAACGTATCTTTGAGTGATGATCGCTATATAGACTGTTTGGTAATTATTATTGCCATATTGACTATCATAAACTTAGAAGACAGGCAATGTTATGTAATACTGAGGGATTATTTCAAATGCTCCAGAAAGCAATTCATACATTTGTACTGAAGGCTTTGCCTTTCCAAAACAGAACATGGCTTCGGCTTAGCAATTCTGTGGCTGGATTTACAAGAAAAGTAAAAAGGATTATGTATAAATCTGTCAAAGGTTCCTCATAAAAATGGAAATGTTAGAAACAACTTTAGTGTCTATCGGAGAGTAGTCTGGTACAACAAAAGGTAAGTAAATAGAATATTTTGCATAACTTAATGTAGTGGTTCATTCCCACAATGTCAGCATTCAAAGGTGAGGCAGAAGGGATTGAAAACTTGATGGTAGCCTGGGCTATATAACAAGACCCTGTCATTGTCTTACCCCCACTCTGACAGCATTCCCAAGGAAGTTTTGTACATCATTGGGACAGAGTTTTTTAATTTAACAGGAAGGCAGAGAGGAGCTGATCTTGTTGCTAGGTAGATCAAGCAGCAAAGATCATGTTATCTCCATTTCTTAAAGCAAATGAAGGTCATTGGAACTATACCAGAGTTCCAACAGTGGACAAAAAACTGTGATGAACGATTTAATTTTCCCTCTCCTGCTACTATGTATTACCTGGCAATACATAGTGTTCCCTTTGCAAGTGACTACAGTATAGAAGCTGTTTCCGTTTCAAACAAATAACCCCAGTGTCAACAGATCACATCATGAAGCAAAAGTTGTGATCAGTTAGTATGCTATGACCCTGTCAGCACAGTGTTCACTCTGCAAGGCTAAGGATCTGAGTTCAAGTCCCAGAACCAACATTAAAGCAACAAAGAGTACTGAGAATCTCAACCCTGGGAAAGAAGAAGCAAGTACATCCATGGAGACCCCTGGCCAGTGGCCATCACTTACTTGATGAGTTCCAGACCAGGCTAATGCTAGGTCCTGTGTTAAAAAAGAAGAAAAAGAGGAAGAGGAGGAAGAAGAAGAGGAAGGAAGGGAGGGAGGGAGAGAGGAGGGAGGGAGGGAGGGAGGGAGGGGGGAAGGGAGAGAGGGGGGGAGGGAGGGGATGGACAGTACATGAAGAACACCCAAAGTTGCCCTCTGGCTTTGAGAAACGTACACATTCATACATGAAAACACATGCAGGCATATACACACAACACATATACTACATGCATATGCACACACATACACACACAACCCTCACACCACACACACACGCCGGAACCATGATGACCATGGCAATCCAAGAAAGCACATGTATCAATACAGTATTTATTGACACAGTCAATGAGAGTTTGCCTGATCTGAAAGAATCTATCTGATCATTGACATCCTTGTCATCAAGCATGTTAGATACTGAACTGTTTTTAATGGATGGGAGAAAATTATTTAATATAATTTTAAGAAGTTTTTATGTAAAAAAAAGAGTCTTGCCCACAATTAAATAAGATTCAAGTTTTTAAATTATTCTGCATATGCTCTATTTAGAAAGAAAGCATTGATGAATCCATGAGAGAACAGGAAGGACAGCCTGCCTCAGTTTGAGGTCAGACATACCACATTAGTCAAGACATGTTATTCAGTCTTCTTCCTCCTAAAAATAAGCAAGGCAATAACAGCAGCAAGCCTGGTTGTTGTTAGGAGTAGAAGAAGGTGTAATATGGGTGGATTAATACATGCCTGAGTTGATGTAGATTTTTAATAAAAGTTGGAACTAATGCCTTTAATTGCTATTTTTATTCTTATTGTTGATATTCAGTTTACTGCTACAAAAAAATATGTGGGTTTCAGCAGTGAGATGATGGGGGAAGGGTTTCAGCAGTGGGGTGGTGAGGGAGGGTTTCAGCAGTGGGGTGGTGGGGGAGGATTTCAGCAGTGGAGTGGTGGGGGGA
>NW_026067971.1:1865158-1915272 GCF_014885135.2 Alexandromys fortis | reverse complement strand
GTGGGGTGATGAAGAGAGGGTTTCAGCAGTGGGGTCATGGGGGATTCAGACAAACCAGTGAATATATCAGCTAAACTAGCTGCTTGATATTATACCACCATGCTTGGAAACTCTCCAGATGAAAACCTGGTTTGAATGGCTATCATCCAGCCCATTCCTGAGACAGACAAGTAGAGAGTTGTGGACATAGAGAAGGCCTTCTTGTAAATGCCTGAGATTTGCTAACCCCGCAGCAGTGCTGAGTTAGGCCCACCCCTTACGCCAAAGCCATGTCTTGGCCAGAGTTTTGAATGGACTGCCTCCCTTTAACCTAAATTATTTTTCAGATTTAGCAACTTCCAATAAGCCAACCTTAGCAGGAAGGTCGTGTGCTTCCCTGAAGTCAATGGAATTCCCCTCATTTGTATTCATGGCGAGATGCTCTGACAAGAGCCAGACAACAGGAAGTGATTTTTATTAATAAGAAAACTCAGCATCATTTACTAAACATTTTTGGTGAGAGGTCTTGCTAGGTTTTTATCCATTTTGGCTAAACCCTGTGATTGGAGCGGAGGTTCATGGCACTCGGGTTGTTTATGACAACTTGCTCCACATAGGGGTCACTCTCTTCTACCCTTTTTAATCATGACGACGACAGCCGAGAACTGACATTGTGCACTGCTGAGTACCGTCAGATGCATAACAAGCGCCTTAATCAGGCTTAAATAGCTCAACAACCGCAACCTGTATTGCAAGTCAGACGCAAATTCCTAGGAAGAGAAAGCAGAGATGAAAGGACATTGATTCAATGCGTCCTGTCCTAAATGATATCCCTTAATTTGATCGAACCATTGCCATATTTTATATGATACCATGTCTCTTACACAGTAGCAATAACCTGGGTCAAGTAATTGAAGCAGAGATAGTAACTAGAATCAACAACCAAGCCTGTGAGCAATTTTGTTGCTTTAATAAATTCACAAAGTCAGAGAGACAAATCAGAAATAGTGCATCTCCCCCATTGCTGAGGGATTTTAAGATGAAGCAGTTTGTTTTGTTTGGTTGTTTGGTGATGAATAGATTCTCTTCTTCCTGATTTCTAAGAGCAAGAAAGAAACTCCCAGAGTGACATCTGAATCCCTTCCTTCCAGGGTTGCTACCCACCTCCAAGGTACATAGCGCCTCTGCCTCTCCCCAAACAGAAAGCACCCACCCTCTTTAAATGTGATAAATTCCAAGTCTTAGAAAAAAAGGACCTCATGAAAATAGAGCTGTTTTTCCTACCACAGGGAGGATCGGATTAAGGGCATGGAGGGAGGCGCTGTTTCAGAACTATAAGCCTGCTGCCCTTTAACACTTAAGCCAAATTCTCTGGGTCTGCTCTAAGTTTGCCAGGGTGGGAGGGGATTTATTTCCCCAGCAGGAGGCCTGAGCCAGCACACCCTCCCCTCCCGCCACGGTTGCATTTCTTGTCCTAAATGACCGTGCACAGTTAATCACTGGGCCTGCAGGAGGGTGCCTGCCGGCACTGGCTCTCTCTGTGTGGGTATTGACAGGCTGGCTTAGAGATCAGCCAGCCTGCTGTTTCAGTCGATTAGAGAATACCTTGTCCATGAAGTGAATGGACTGGACTTTCAAAATAAACTTGAGTTGGGCTATAAGCTCTTCTATTTCAATACGAACCTTCAAAACACGATCAACAAAGTCAATGTACCTGAAATGAGTCATTTCCTCTACTTGAGACCTGCTAAACTCTGTCTGCCTTTAAGAATTTCTAAAAGCTTTAACAGAGTAAGAAGACTGACACATTCCAAGGGCTTCTTATTCCGATCGTAGAAGGAGGGCAACACCATTGGCAAATGTTTTATTTCTCTTCCTTTCCTCTAGTCCAGAACTTGAGGCTCCTTCTTGTCTGTTCCCACTGCTATTCTTCTGCTTTGTTTTCCTTTCTCTGGGACAGCATCGGCCTCTATTCTTTAATCTATTTTATGGACTCAGACCGTATTCATCTGCTAGAAGCACAGATTAGATTATGTCACTTCCTAACCTCCAGACGCTTGATGACGCACACTGCTTGCTTTCTGCTATCTAAACCGTCTGGTCTGGAACTCGCTGGTGATCCCCAGCGCCGTACACCTGTCCACCCTCGTGTCTCTACCTGTCCTTCACTCACCAGCTCAGTCTGTGGATTTAGTCATTATTCACTGCCTGTGCATGGAATTTCTGGACGCAAGTGTTTGCCCATCCCTTCCCCATCCCTGTTCTACCCTTTCCTCTCCCGATTTGACATGGCCAAGGCCCGCCCACTCAAGCTTCCTGTCCAACTAGAAATAATATAACCTTTTGTGTCCATGTACCTTCTGATGCGTACATTTTGAACAATAATTACCTATATTTCATATACTTTAATTTTTTTAGTAAATTCTCTAAAGGTAGAATCTAGTTCTAAGTCATAGTTATAGTCCCCAAACTCCTTAGTAGAGAGACTGCCAACTGTAAACACTTAATAAATATTTATGGGCACATTCCATCAACAAATGAATGAATGAATCCTTAATACATCATCAATTTATTTTCTCAGACACTTGCTTTCACCTATTCAGATCGTCAAGCGTGCCAAAATCTAACAGATGTTTGGGGACAGCTGGGAGAACTGAGACTGCAGACACCCAATCATCAGGCCAGCTCTCAGGATCACATCTTCACCTGGTTATGTGCTCCGGACATCTGTGCCTTCTTGGCAATGCACTTGGCTCCAGGAGAAAGCTCTGTTTGTAACACTTCTACAGCATTTTAGAATAAACATGACAGGCTTCGACGTGAAGTACGATACACGCAAGTTCATGATCTATTTATGTGCTTCTGAGATTTAGGGCTGACTCGTTCTGCATTTGTAAAGACGTCTCTTGTCTCAAAGCCTCACACAGTTTCAGATCACAGTGATTTTAACTGTAGCACAATGGGCCAGATACTCTGTGATGAGAAAATATAAATGGGGGAGGGGGAGTCCAACATATGTTGGAGGCCAGAAACAAGACCAAATGATGCATGTTTAGGCTGCCTTTTCCCAAGCCTGCCTCACACTCTGCATCTAAATGTACATTAACTTTGGCAACCCAGTGATTTTTTTTTAAACTCATCTGTTCTCCAATGGTTCTTAGCAGACTCCTGGGACTACTGTTGGAGGAAGGACACTAGTGAATGTCCCTGACACCTAACCTCCTGGGCGTATTGTAGTCCATGCCCTCAGTTTGTTTCTTCCTACTAGATCTCTCTCTCTCTCTCTCTCTCTCTCTCTCTCTCTCTCTCTCTCTCTCTCATCACACACACACACACACACACACACACACACACACAACTTTTTATACCCTAGGCTGGCTGGGGGTGGAGAGAAAAGAAAATATCCATGCCTGGGGTGTCACGAGTAGACACTAGTTTATCAATAGTACTGGTTTGACTCTGCACTGGTTTTCTGAATGCAGGAAGGTCAAGAAAAACATTTTCTTTTGAAATGAAAAAAGGAGGTTAAAACAAGAGTTTTAATAACAGCTGGACACAGAGCAGCGTAACACCAGCATGAATTACACTTGGTAGCAGACTTGATTGGAAGTCCTAGATTGCTTTGTCCCTGTCCCTGACATAATATTCAGACTCGGGTTTATATTTGTCCAGAACAGAGCTGCCTGCTACAGCCCATGCAAATCAAATGCCCTGATTTATGCACCGAGCAGCGGGAGGGTGTAACATTACATTTAATTTTGTGAGGAAAGCCTGAGGTACGTCTGTGCCTGGGCCTGACACGGTGAACTAGGTAGAAAGGTGCACGAGAATTCATTACTGCTTCCAATATGCGAATGCAGCATTTGAATGAAACATTTGTCTTTTGTCAAAAAGGCGCCCTGTCTATTCTTAGTAAAATATTCCCGCCCCGCCCTCAAGACACACACCAGCACACTGCTTTTTGGCCTTCGTCACAGATCTTCACAAAAACCGAGTGACTGTAGGCATGAGGGGGACTAAAGAGACATTAAAAATATGGCTAATTAATAAATATCAGTAGCATCAATGACCATCTTCACCTTTTTGGCTGAATGTTGCCACAGGAAGTTGGTATGATGGTGTTAATTGGCTGTATGATAAATCTGCAACCTTTTCATTCTCAGTTAGATGCTACTTGTCAATCATTTTGATGGGCTCTCTTTCTTCTCCCTTAGAGTAAGTCTTAAACCTAACTACACTGTTTCCAGTTCCTTACATTTTTGCTGAATCCTTGGACTTGATAGAAACCCTTCCATCATACCTCAGGAAACTTAGGGGCAACAGGAATCCACGCCATGAGCTTTTCTTTTATGGTTTTCACGTTTGTCTGTAAACACTGGTACTCCTGTTGCTTATGGAAGAGACCCCGCACCCTTTAACCTGAGGGTAAGCTTTGCAGTCAGTCACTCTACCCTCGTCTTTGTGCCTCCTCATCTCCTGCTACTCCATAGCCCCAGAATCTTCTAAGATGGGCCCCTGTTTCCCTCCATATCCTCAGCACAACAATCTGCCCTCCGTGTTGGGCTTCTGGCAAGTCTTGAGTCTTCACCGTCTACAGCAGTAAGGTTAAAAGAATTACAGTCCTGCGTTCAGTTACACTGGCCAGCTATGCTCCCATTGTAAGGACATTTTATTTACTTGTGAATCATCTAGTCCACAGCAGGAATGCATGAACAGTTTCAAAATTGAATTGACTAAACGGTCATTATAATAGGAGAATACAAATTAATTTAGGTCAACAACAGACCCAAACTTTTAAAAAAATCTAGCTATGAGACCCAGCAATGGCTTCAATGACCTGTTTTTCAGAAGGCTTTAATGATTACGTTTGTTCCAATACAGAAAAATATACAGACATACAGAATCTTACGTATGTTTTAATTTTCCAATGCTTTAAAGTTTAGAATTTGTTTTATGAAAATCTCCCTGAAGAATATTTTCTCTAAAAGCATGTTTACATTGGCTACAAAATCAGAAACTCTGATGTCTATTTTTGAAATATTTAATTAATGTAGGCTCAAAAAGGACAACAGAGGCTCTATTATGTCAATGATAAAAATTATTTTTAAATGACTTCACCCCAGTACGGGAGGGAAGTGCCACCTGTAATCACAGAATGGAGGTGAGTGGAAGAGAAAGGCTGCCCATCATCCAAGGCTAGTGTGGGCTACCCAGGCTTCTGATGCCCTCTGTCAAAAAATTAAAAACAAAGCAACTAGTGAAGAATACTTTAGTCCATTAAATGTCATGTTTATCAAAATCCTACTAAACATATTTATTTCCATTTTACCTAACCTGTAAGCATGACATGCGGAATCAAGCAGTAAAAACATGCTAGCTTCCCATTCTCTCTCCACTCAACAAAAAGCGGTGAGAGAGAGGACAAAGTCTTTGACTTGGAATATGCCAGCCAGAAGCAAATAAAATCAGTATTCCAAACTGTGTGTCCCCTGGTCAAGAGGGATGGATGAGATCTAGGGAACCCTATGGTCTGAAGGAACCAGGCAATATAGAGACTTTTCAGAATGTGGTGGCTCAAATAGTCATTCAATGCAAAATGACTCACCAGTTAAAATATTCTCCTGTTCCGTGCGGTGTCTCTTCCACAAGCAACAGGAGTACCAGCGTTTACAGATAAACGTGAAAGACATACAAGAAAAGCTCATGGCATGGATTCCTGTTGACCTTAAGGACAGTGGTGCAAAACCCTGAGTTATCTTAGTGACAACTGCTTCGAAGGCATTGGATTAGAAGAGACACTCAGCCACCGTTAATTCATGGTTTTCACAAGAGACAAAAATGCCTCAGAAGGTCAGGTGGTGGTGGAGTATGCCTCTAATCCCAGCACTCAGAAGTCAGAAGCAGGCAGATCTCTATGAGTTCAAGGCCAGCCTGGTCTACAGAGTGAGTTCCAGAACAGCCAGAGCTGCAACACAGAGAATCCTTATTTTGAAAAAAAAAAAAAAAAATCAAAAACAAAAACAAAAAACCTCAGAATGTTTGGCAGAATTGAGCATAAACTTGTCATAAGAGGTTCGTGATGAAAGTCTTTAATGGGATTTTGGGACCATTTGGATATTTCCAAATTTCTAAACTTGATCCCAAGTGGCATGGGAGAGAGAGCATTGAAATTTCTGGAAATACCTTATCAAGTACAATTATTTAGGAATTTCTAATTAACTGATTTTTAAGCATTTTTCTAAGAAATATTTAAGAAACATTAAGAAATGTTTCAAATGGCAAATTAATTAAAAATGTTTTAATCAACTGTGAGCAAAGATAGATTGCCTTATCCTACTCTACTGAACACGAATATGCAGAAAAGATCAAATTACACAACACCATTGAAAAATCTGCAAAACACTTCAAAGCCGAGGGACGATGTGATGCTTTCTGCATTACTTTGACATATAATATAATTTCAGAACGTGTTCCTGTAATTAAAACATTTTCGTCTATAACCTTCTCTTTGTACCACAAAACAGATTTGATTACAGTTTTTATCTTCTACTGGCATAATTATCGGTATCAAGATCAATTTTAAAATGTCAATTTGTACATTTCTTTTTCTGACATATGTTAATTGTGTTTCATGTCCGTTATTACAGAGAACAGTTTTATCACATAAGGAAGATTATTAAAAAGTGATTCTCTGAGTATCAAGCATAGTGGGATCTAAACTTGACTGTCGCTCTGAGTCCTGAGTGTGGATCTGAAGGCTCACACCCTGACAGGCTGCTGTCTGTCCTGCGCTTGCACTCAGTGTGTTCCTGCACTAGAGGCTGTAGACAAAGTCCCAGAGCATCCTGATAAGATCTGGGAAAGCTAGAACACGGGCAGGTTACTGGGCAGCGTATGAAAAAAGCAGAACCATCATCGGAGTTGAACCTGGTGCCTGCATTCAGAAACACATGCAACTTTGCCCTATGGGCACAGAAATCTTTCTTTTAAACACACCAACATTTAAGTGTGTGCGTCAGGAAGAACAGATTATCTCTGCACTTCCTGTCTTTTGCAGATAAATATTCCTGACTTGTCTCTTGGTGACTGTAGTAGATACTTGCTCATGACTTCATCGGAGCGCAAACTTGCCCCTGTTGGAAGGTGGCACCCTCTAGCACAAAGAAGAGCAACTCTGCTCTAAACCTTAGCAAAACTATCTTTCCTTTTCTCTTCCCTTTGCTTATTTTTCCTAACATTCTTCCACGTGGGATCGATTAGAGGATGGTGAAGGGGCGTACTGGAATTGTTGAGGGACATTTTACCATCTATACACATCAACAGACATGTGTTCACTCACCTAGGGATAGACACATCCGAAGTTTAAAAAGTTGCCTTCCTCCTTAAAAATTGATTCAATGTGATTTTTCAAACTATGCTATGATCACTTTCTCAAAATTTGCATGTTTAGTGAGTGACAAGTAGCAATTAAAAAAGTATAGTCTAGAATTCTTTAAATTGGAGGACCTCCCTTGTGATATGGAAAAATATCATTTTGACAATTTGGGGAAGTTTCTATTTGAACTGTGTGTTCTTGTGTGCAGATGGATGTATGTGCACATGTGTACTGAGTAGTAAAGTACAGTAGATTTTTATCTGTGGGGCTTGCCAGATAAAGGAATGATTGCCTTTGATTGAGGGCCAAGGCTAGAAAGGAAGCTAAAGAAACAGCATGAAAATACTTCCTTCTGCCTAGGGCTGAGCCCTGAGCTTCCATTTGTCTTCGCAGTGGAGACGCTTGTCTCCTCACACCTTCTACCTTGGTTTCCAAAGCCCCGTCTTCACCCAAAGGAGACTTTCCATTGTACACAGCTAGCCCAGTCCTTGATAGGGCTGCATCTGCCCTAAAGCCACTAAAGCAAAACTGTCCAGCATTCTCTCTGCTGCACCATCATTGACTGTCCACTGAAGGGAATCCATTCAAGAAATTAAGTGAAGGCAAATATCGTCCCCTGAGGTGACTAGGTAGGCTTTGTCCCCACTAGTGTGTGCTGTGAATGTAGCCTCCCAGCTCCTCAGCCGCATCTGGTTTTGGTGCTGTTCTATCTGCATATTCCAATCTGATGACTGTT
The DNA here is from genome assembly GCF_014885135.2 of Alexandromys fortis. NCBI lineage: Eukaryota > Metazoa > Chordata > Mammalia > Rodentia > Cricetidae > Alexandromys > Alexandromys fortis. The sequence continues at coordinate 1,907,182 of NW_026067971.1, read as the reverse complement.
CCTGAGAAGTTTTCTGAACAGAAAAACCATGCATGTGGAAAATGTAAATAGCCCTTTATTCAGTAGTGAGGCCTCTGGGAGCTGAACCTAAGAGTTAGATGAGTCGTAATTCATTCTATAATAGTGGTATACAAAAGGCAGGAAAAGGCAAGCAGAAAGGAAGCTCCCTTTTAGTGTGGATTTCTCACACCTATTTACAGCTAAATAACAATTTTCTCTTAGTTTCTCCTCCTCTTCATCTCATCTTTTGTTCTTCACTCACGGAACATTGATAACAAGACTCATTCACACCCAATGCAAACCTTAAGGCTCACTCTTTCCTGGAAGAAGTAAGAATAGAGTTCTCTATTAACATCACTTCCGTAGACTGCAAACTTGCTAAGACGAGGTAAGGCGAGGGGTTGTCTTTCCACAGCTGTGTCCACGTGTACCCTTTCAGGGCAGGCTCAGCTAAGCTCCATGCTTCTCACTGGGAAGCGCCGTTCTCTTCAGCAGAAGCCACCACTGAGCTCAGCGGCTACACCTTGACCCCTCCGCATTTCCTCTGTTTGTTCAAGTCTCTTAGGCATGAACAGAACTACTTTTTTTTTTTTCATATTGAACTGATATTTATTTCAGTACATGCCATGTCAAAATAAAACAAAAGAGTCAATCCTTGCTTTTAACAATAACATGTATTATAAAAGCACTTTACAACTCCATCCCATATCTGAGAATACGTTACAGGGTATGTGGAGTAATGATCATCTCAAAGTATTTCTCTACTCAGACCATAATCCAAGTGCTCCCCAAGTACTACAAGGTGGCAGTAATTGAGAGGAAGAGGAGGAAAAGGAAGAGAAGGAGTCAGGTTTTCCCAGTTCAGGATTTTGTTGCAATGAGGAGGTAAGGAACCCTACTGAGTTTATATTGTAAGCATTACTTAACACAGTATAAAGATGAAAGACAACAAAAATAACTTCGCACTTCCTTACCTCCTCATTGCAACAGAACTACTTTTTATAAGTTTTATTTTAATTTTAGTTGGGGGGGGCTGTGCACAGGAGAGCATATGCCTGCAGAGTCCAAGGGTACCTGATCCCCCTGGAGCTGGAGTTACAGGTATTTGTGAGCCACCAGACGTGGGTGCTAGAAACCAAACTCGGGTTTTCTACAAGAGCAGCATGTATTCTTGACATTTTGTCGGGTTTTTTTTTTTTTAATGGAGACGTTAATGTTTTAAAATTAAGGCTCCTTGTCTGAATAAGATTTTGGGGTTTCTTCTAAATCTTTTCATGCTCCAACATGTTCCCAAGTGCTCACAAAGGGGGAAGTGTCATTCTTAAGCCTAAAGCCATCTACTAACCACAAGCCCAGCTATTCTGCCAGAGAGTAAGTGTTCCTGCGGTCTTGTGTGCACAGTAACAGCTGCAAACACAAACACAGCTGGCCAGCCGAATGGGCTATTTCTCAAGGCTGTGTCTTCCTCACTCCACTCACAAACAAATCGTGGAGATCAAAAAAGAGGAGTAAATGTCCTTGTGTGGAACTACACAACAGCCCGGGACTCCAGTCTCCATCCCTTTGTTTCACCAAAAGTAGCTGGTTGGTAGAGATAAAAGAGATAAATAAATGTTCCGTGAGTCTCAGAGACCCTGGTTACTGAGAAAACAGCAGGGCGCTACTATACAAAGCCTACTAGGTTTTAAGTCCAAAAGTCTAGCTTCTGGTCATGTTTTGGCGACCCATATAACTTCAGGTAAAGTCTTTCAGAAATTTAGGTTTCCTTCTGGTCTGTAAAGCACAGGTGATAATCTCCCGTGTTCGGTATGATAGTAAAGTTAACAGTATTATGGAAATAAAGAAAGCTACATGAATACAAAGCACACCAAGACTGCATGCTAATCACCTATGAATGTAAGAAATGATAATGTGCAAGTGATTATAGCACATACAAAGGGCAGGCTAAGCCACAGGGGGATGTCTGTGTGTGACGGGGCATCCAAGTGATCCTCTACCTCCCTAAGTTTGCCCAATGGAGTCTGTAAGAGGACTATTACATACATGTTGTTTTTATATTTTAAGGAAAATAAAAATGAGGATTATAAACCACTGACTCAAACAAAATACATTCATTGTGAACCTCCTGGCAGTCACTGGAAGTTGGGAAACTTTCCTAAGGTGATAGCAGCAGGCAGCAAGCCCAGGATTTATACTCAAGTCCGTCAGAATCCAAATCTGGCGCTAACAAAAGACGCTATCAGCAGCACCAGCACTGGTCCTTTCCCATCTCTCTCCTCCAACAGGAAAACCCTTGTGAGAAGAGTTTGAGGTCGGGATGGTGATGCCTCGGGAAGTTCCTTTATTGTACAGGATTTTTTTTGCTATCCTGAGTTTTTTGTTCTTCCATATGAAGTTGATTATTATTCTTTCAAGGTCTGTGAAGAATTGTGTTGGAATTTTGATGGGGATTGCATTGAATCTATAGATTGCTTTTGGTAGAATTGCCATTTTTATTATGTTGATCCTACCTATCCAAAAGCATGGGAGATCTTTCCATTTTCTGTTATCTTTTTCAGTTTCTTTCTTCAAAGACTTAAAGTTCTTGTCAAACAGGTCTTTCACTTCTTTGGTCAGTGTTATTTGTGGCTATTGTGAAAGGTGATGTTTCTCTGATTCCTTTCTCAGCTTCTTTATCATTTGTATATAGAAAGGCTACTGGCTTTTTTGAGTTGATCTTGTATCCTGTCACATTACTGAAGGTATTTATCAGCTGTAGGAGTTCCCTATTAGAGTTTTTGGGGTCACTTATGGATGTAGGAGGGTCATCTGTCTATGGGTTGCTTTCATTGGTTAATTAATAAAGAAACTGCTTGGTCTGATAGGTCAAAACATAGGTGGGTGGAGTAGACAGAACAGAATGCTGGGAAGAAGGGAAGTGAGGCAGATGCCATGCCTCTCCTCTCTGAGACAGACGCGCTTTAGAATCTTCCCAGTAAGCCACCACTTCATGGTAATATACAGATTATTAGAAATGGGTTAATCAAGATGTAAGAGTTAGCCAATAAGAGGCTAGAACTAATGGGCCAGGCAGTGTTTAAATGAATACAGTTTTTGTGTAATTATTTTGGGTAAAGCTAGCCTGTGGCCTGGAGCTGGGCGGCGGGAAGCGGCCCGCAGCTCCTCACTACAACTTATGTATATTATCATATCATCTTCAAATAGCAAAAGTTTGACTTCTTCCTTTCCAATTTGAATCCCCTTGATCTCCTTTTGTTGTCTTATTGCTGTAGTCAGAATTTCAAGATCTATGTTGAATAGATATGGAGAGAGTGGACAGCCTTGTCTTTGTTCCTGACTTTAGTGAGATTGTTTTGAGTTTCTCTCTATTTAATTTGATGTTGGCTGTCTGCTTGTTGTATATTGCTTTTATTATGTTTATATATGCTCCTTGTATCCCTGATCTTTCCATGACCTTTCAGGATTTATCCCTACTGCTTGTACTAGCTTTTTGGAAACCTATTCTCTTTGGATGGATACCTTGCTCAGCCTAGAAATAGTATGAACAGCCTTAGGACCTCTCCAAAGCAATGTACCTTATTTTCTCTGAGGAATGGATGGGGTGAGGTGGAGGGAATGGGAGGAAGAGAGGGAGTAGGAACTGGGATTGATATGTAAAATGAAAAAAAAGCTTGTTTTCTTTAAAAAAAAAAAAGAAAGGGAAGTATTAAAATAAAATCCTGTGAAAAATCCTTTGTATCGTTAACTAAAACAGGCCACGTGCTGAATTGCTGATAATATTCTCCAATAAAATAGCTAGACTATCTCATGAAAGTACGGAATGTGCTGATTCACTTTAATAATTTTCTGGTCATCTTGATGAGCAGGTAATACGTCTGGTGAATGTGGAGAATTAACTTGAATAAAGTACTTCCCAAGATGCATTGAATATACCTGGAGACCCTGTCACCAACTTGTTCTGAGGAATAAGAGGCAGCCACTGGGCAGAGCTCTGTCTATGGCTAACTTCAGTGTGTGGGAAGGAGGTGAAAGACCATGAGGGTTTTTAGTGATTATGAGCAACTGTTTGTGTTATCCCTGTAAAGGTCATCCCATGAGTATTAAGAGGGACACTCAAGTTATATAAAACTAAGCAAAGTTTAGATGTATAGCTACTTACAACTAATTAGCATTTTATGGTTTCCCAAACACATCCTCAAAAAAAAAAAAAAAAAAAAAGCTCCTTTGATGGGAGCCTAAATAATAACCTCCCATCAGGAAATACAGATACATTCTATGGTCTTGCTTCCTTTTCCTTCCCTGGGGGAAATCAGCCTTCCTTAACTCGTTATATTAAGTTTGTCAATATTAATCATTTTGAGTTACACTGACTTCTATTGAGGCAGGAGGTACAGGAGGGAAAGGAAAAGCCCTCCTCCTTTTTAATATTCTGGATGTATGTGGTAGTCAGGCAGAGAAATGAGTTGCATTTCCATATGGAGATTCAGGATTACCAGTAACTTGATGAAAAGCTAAATTCTCTCTCCCAGGCATAATTGCCATAGAGGACCTTCTCTCCCTACCAAGTCTCCAAGTCTTCATTATTATGCATGCCGTTAGCAGACTGCAGCGAAGCAAGGCATAATTTCTGAAGTTTAAAGTTTGTTAAAATGCACATAACTGCACATATTAAAAACCAGAGATCCTTCTGTAGCTCAAATGCATGAGGGAACTGGATTTGAAATTGAAGATGGAAAAGCACAGTGCAAAGCTCCTCCAGTTCTCTCTGACACACACTCATCAGAATGGAGCTGCACAATCGATTCAATGTAAGAAAATTCATTTTCCTAACTCGATGGGAATTCCAGCAGAGCACCTGAATGGAGACTCCTCATGGACCATGGGAAGGGGATTCTCAGCAGGAGCACCGAGGCAGGACCCATGAATGTTAACAAGGAGTCGCCACACCAGAGGAGCAAACAACTCTTTAATTTTCATTGTTTTTGCTTTTTTTGTGGGGCGTTTCTCCACAAACCTCAAAAAGGATGGCCCTTTCTCAAGGCCCTCCAGACAATTCAAAACAGTGTCTTTTGTCTTCTGTCCTCAACCTGGAACATCTATCTCTTAATGACCCAATTTCATATAGAAGGCAGTAGAATTAAATGCACCTCCCAATGTTACTGATGACTTTCTACAGGTGTTTCCATTTCTGGGGTAGAGTGGCAGTTCAGACATACCAAGAACACTGCAAAAGATGTCAGTTCAAAGGGAAGGTCAGCCCCACTGATGATTCTTGGGGATAGGGCATAAAGCTTGGTCAGGACTAATGTTTACAGTTGAGGGAATAAGGTGAGTGTCCGTTGGACATTGGTGCTTTACTGCCCTACTGATCCGATTTCTGTCACTACAACAAATAGCAAAGCTAATCACTAGCAAATAGAAGTCTTTTGGTCTCACAGCTTTGAGGGTTTCAGTTCATGGTTAGTTGGCCCCATTATGTGGAGGCCTGTGAAATAACAGCATTGCATGACAGAAGCATGCGGTGGAACCATTCAGTCTATGTCCAGGATGTAAAAGAGAGTAGACCATGAAAAACAGGGCCCCGGGGTCTCTTTCAAGACACATCCTCAATGACCTAAAGTTTCCCACTAGGTTCTGCTCCTTAAAGTTCCTACCGCCTCCCAATTGCACCAAGCTGGCATCATGCTTTTAACATATGGACCTGTGAGGGACTTTTCACATCCAAACTCTAGCAGCTGCATTATCTCACTCAATTCCTAGACCTCACCTTCCCATTACAGCTTAATCGATTTAGTCAACAAATATGTCTTAGCATTTACTGCATCCCACGGGTTGCTTAAACTAGACTTCCTAATGGGGTTTCATGAGATGATACTATTTTGAAGGGCTTCAAATCTATAAAGTATTTAATTTAATCAGCAAATACCTACAAGATAAGTAAGTATACATCCCTAAACCCGATACGCACTCAGAATTTTGAAGTCCTTTTAGAACTGTGGCACAAACAGGACAGGCTCAAAGGATATCATTACCATATTAAATATCTCCAGATCAAGGGAAAGGAGATGAGAGTCCCCTCCGCTGGAGTTATTCAGGGGGTAGATGAGATAGCATCTGTACGTATTATGATATCAGTACACAGTACTTTGCCTTCGACTTCATTATCTCCATGTTACTCAAACACCATTCACCCTTGAGTCAAATAATACTAAGGAACATTTATCCTGGATTCCCATGAAGAGAGGGTGAATAATTTTTTAAGTAAAAAAAAGATGTCTTGTGAAGGTGTCTCCTCTAAAAGGCAATCCGTTTATTGACCACAGTAAAGAAAAGTCTTGAAAAAAATATTTGTACATCTCTATCCTCCTATAATATTAAAACAACTATAACAAATCAACTTTATCATACCAAATATATGAAAATCTTTGCTACATTCTTCTTTTAGTATATCTAGAACTTACAATGTTCATAAAAAACATTAAAATGGAAATAGAGTAGAATGTGGTGGGGCACAGCTTAAATCCTACACTCAGGAGGCAGAGGCAAGCAGATCTCTGTGAATGAGACTAGCCTTGTCTACGTAGTGAGTTCCAGAACAAGGAGAGTTCCTTGTCCTGCGTAGTGAGTTCTCGCTATAAGGAGAGTCCCTGCCTCAAACTAATGAAAAAAATTGCAAATGGGAAGTTTTACTAAAGCTTCAAAAATAGCCAGTACTGCCACTTCCAGGAATCATTTGGCTACAGAGCTTTGCCAAAAATACATACTTTATTCTTCCCATTCCATCCCTATGTCATCAATTGTCTTAGCAATCTAAGAATATTTGAGACAATATATTGTAATAAATCTCCAGCAGATGGTGATAACGCCATTACCAAATTGGAGTTTGGATTCTTCCCACTAGTTAAGATTCTAGCAGCCTTGTGTTCCTTTGCCAGTTTGGCTGCTTCCTCAAGAACATCTTTAGTGATGATGAATATTTAACATTGCTTTTTCTTTATCCTGGCAAATTTCATTCAAGATAATTTCAGAAGAGAGGGAAATCTCAAAATAATTATTTGATTAGAAGTTTACAAACCCATAGTTCCAATTATACAAACCACTCTTTTTATTTTTCTCCAAAGTCCAGAGGCATCCCTGTGAACATTTTTAGTGTGCATTCCAAGAGCCAAAACAAAGCATGGGGTACTATGAAATTAATAGCTCCCATTGTGGGATCAAATTAGGTCAAGAAGACCTATATTCTGATTTCAACAAATATTTTAAGCATTCAGTTTTAAAATATGAGCTCTCACTATGCAACAATCCACTCTTTGTGATTATGTCTTACAGTCTAGATCACAGCTTTGATATAATCGTGTGACTTTTCACATAAATAATTGCTCACCTCTTTGCTTGTCTTTCAACTACAGCATGTGAAATATGCTATCCTACTGGTTATAAACAGGGAACAAGCCCTATCCACCACTCCATCCTACCCCATACTCTCATTAGGACATTCCTCATGTCTGGAGACATTTGGGGGTGTCAGGATTGGGGGATGGTGCTGACACCTAGTGGGTAGAGGCCAGTCATGCTGCTAAACACCCTACAATGTGCGGACCTGCCTTGATGCCTAGCAATGACTCCCTGCTAGAGGCTCTTTAAATTTGCACTCACTCTCCAATTTCATAAAACCAATGGCGTATACATAAGAGTCATTGCACACTTATTCAGCTTGAGTTTATAATAAGAGCAAGCTTAACTTTATCTTGAAGTTCTAAATAATGATCAAGCATTGCCAGGACTCCTAGCCAGTCCATTAAGCAGCATGTTTTGTGTAGATATATAGCACCTGCACAGGAAAAGATCTCATAAAATAAAAAGTTAGCTGTTGTGAGTCTGGGAACATCTGGGAGACCTATAACATAACATGGTCTATAACGTCCCTTGAGTTCAAGATAAATCCTGATGGAATCCCTAAGCATTTTGTTCAGACATGACTGAGTTACTTGTGAGTGCATTTCTTCCCAGCACAGATGTTCACAAAGATTTTTAAGTAATTTATTCTTCAAAGGGATAGATCCCCATATCTGAAGAGATGAAAGTGGCAATAGAGGTTTAAGATATCTTCAGCTTTGCCACTACCATGAAGCAACTAGGGAGTACAATCAAAACACTCATAGACCACTCATCTATTAGCCATAATACCAAATGAAATTACCCAGGTGACATGAGCCCACTAGTACAAGCAAGAAGGGCAAGCCACTACTAGCCATCAGATGTGCAAAATGTCTGCATGAATACAGAGAAGAGCAAAAGGAAGAGAAAGCATCTCTGTGGACTGAAAATAGGCTGACCTCCCCCACCCCAACAGCCAGCAGATATCCTCAAAAACCAAAAACTTGGCATGAAGACCCTGAGAAAAGCCAACAGATATTCTCAAAATTCGTGGCAGGTCAGTTTCTGTGTTGTAGATAACAATGAGAATTTGTATACTCCAAGTTACATGTGTAAACAGTTACAGGAAGGAGCCAAAGAGGGAGCAGTGTTTCCAATGCATGCTAGAAACTAAGCAGAGAGAACTCCTCCAGAATGGGGTCTGTTGCTGGGAGAAACTGCTAAGAGTAGAGTCAGGAATGAAGAGGATGCGGAAGTGAAGACAGAGGAAGGAAGTGGTTCAGAGAAAAAATGGATCTGGGGGAAATGCCAAGACAGTTCAGCCATCAAGCTACCATGTCACCATAGAAATAAAGAGGAAGGTTTTTAAAATGGTAAGTCCATCTGAATGAAGGCTCTCCTACATCTTCTAAAACTGAAATTCACATCGAAGTGAGCAACAGAAGACTATGTAGGTCTGTATTTTAGGCAGTTTCTATGACAGATATAGCAAAAGCCAGAGCAACATGCCTCTAGCACAAGGCTGTCTGATCTAGCCCTTTTCAAAGGAAGAAATCACTTTGAAGAAAATAAAGTTCTCAGAGTGTGTGGTATCTAGTAAAGTAGTTCCCATATGTATGTGGTGATGAACTAGCATGACTTAGAAATAAACAATTTTATTAAATTCTAACTATCAATATTAAATTCAAATTGCTGTGTGAGGCTAGAAATTAACACACTGAACAGGAAAGTTATAGAACATGTATATCATATTACTTATTCAAAATGAGATCAAAATTTTATTTTAAAATAAGCAAATATCTTTAAGACGTTTATACCACATGACTCCCAGCTGTGAATCTTTAATTTCATTTATTCAATATGGAGGACTTGTAGAAACCAGGAAACTAATGAGGCTTTGAGGAGGAGGAGGCCTTAATGTAGGGGACATAGTAGAACATAGACAATATAAAAGGAGAGGGGAAATAGTTGGGGATGGAAGCTTTATCGTGGAGGGCCTTAGTTGTGTTTCTATTGCTGTGATAAAATACCATGATGAACGCAATGTAAAAAAGAAAGGATCGATTTGAGGCTCACTGCTTCAGAGGGTGAGTCCATGCCCATCATGGGAGGTTACATGGCAGTAGGCAGGCAGGTGTGGTATTAGAACAGTAACTGAGACTTTATTGATCTACAAGCAGAAGCAGAAAGAGAAGAAAGAGAGACAGACAGAAAGATGTAACTGGGAATGGTGTGGACTTTTGAAACCTCAAGGCCCAACCCCAGGGGAACACCTTCTACAACAAAGCCACACCTCCTAATCCTTCCCAAACAGTTCCACAAAGTGAGGACCAAGTATGAAATTATATGAGCCTGTGGGAGGGGCCATTCTCATTCACACAACCACAGAGGTAGTTCAACCAAAATAAAGGGGATGTGAAAAATCCATATGATCACCTACTATGTTGTAATCAAACTGAAAATTTTAATTCACTTTTTCAAAATAATTTGAAGGGAGATACCCCATGTGTTTGGAAAAGCCACTCATAAAGCTCAGGAGTTATCAAACAAAAACCCCAATCCCAGCTGGGATACCCTCTAATGAGTCATTGGTCAGGGAGACCTCAGAGGTCCACCAAACAAGACAGGCTCCTGCCATTCCTCTTAGTTGGTCATTCACCGGAACTATTTCATAGGATGCCGGTCCTGAAGACACCATACATCTACACTGAAAGATACAGAGAAAACACCTGAACACCTCCTCCCCACTGGTGAGCATTCACAAGGTCAGAGGTTGCTACACAACCCGCGTGGGGACGGGGAGAAGGCATCAATGGTCTTATCCAGCTGCATACTCTAAGAACTATGAGACCAACTTTCTAGGTAAGATGTATCCACTTATGCAGTAGAGAAAGAACTTATGGGGATAACCAACTGCTTTGTGGTTGGAATTCAGGCACCCTCCATGGGAGAAAACTTAACGTTTGGTCATGTGAACCTGATTTAAAAAAAATAAATAAAACAACAACAACAACAACAACAAAGCATACTGGGTAAGATCATAGGCACTGAGCGGGGCCTGGATACTATGTCTAGTTATTATAGAATCCAACTGCTTTATAAACATTTGTGTTTATACAAAGCATTACAGACTAAAAAGAGGCGATGTCGGAAACCCAAACCTGGCCTAGATACAAAGGTGTGCCCCATCTTCATGCTGTGAAGAAATGGATTTTAAGAGAGAAGTCAAGGATGGGAGAAGGGCGCTGGTTTCTACTGATATACTTCCTAGACCAGCCGCTCCCCCTAAGCTGTACCCTGTCCATCTACTCAGACGCAGGGATATGTAAGTATTCGCCACAAGAAACGTTACTAGCTGTGTGTGACTAGTTTCACTTGAGGGACCCACAACTAGGGTCAAGAGATGCTCAATGAAAAAAAGAAATTATATTATTTAGACAAGAAAACCACACCGTTTAGATAAAGACCAGATTTCCTTCCATAGGAAATAATACTATTCCCTCTGCTACACAGAAACCACATTTTAAAATTCTCCTGCTGCTGAACTCTACTGCATCAGAAGAATCTTAAAATCTACACAGCATTTCAATTGTTTCCTGATTTTTCTGGCCTTTCTTTGATACTTGTTTTGAAATCTCCTTGCATTGGCCTCCTGAGCCAGTTGGAGTAAGATTATGAAGCAAATGACCAGACGTAATGACTTTCCAAGGTCCTTGTGCCTCCTTATTAACATTCAGCTAGCATAAGTCCTGACTTTATTATTGACTACATTGAATACACAAGACACTGACCTCTGCCATCTGCAACTAAATCTCTTCCTGCCGATCTATCAGAATGGGTTCATATAGAGAGAAAGAGAGAGAAAACACAGCAGCAGACCCTTTTCTGGCCCTAGAAACTTCAACACCCTCATATCTGCAGTCAAAACAAAAACAAAAACACTGAAAGAAAATGTTTGCAGTAACTGCTGTAAAATCTGGCGTGAGGTTTGGCACAGAGCCAGGGTAGGAGATTTAAAATTGTATCCCCAAATTCATCTAAATGCGGATAAGGCCACTAAATAAACAGAAGTGGATATATCTGGTTACCAGAGTGCAAAATGATTTATTACTGGCTCTTCAAATCAATCAGTAGGACACAAGAAATGTTTGGACTGTATAATGATGACTTTATCCTGTGTGAATAATTAGAAATTATTTTATATTTCTACCTGGTCATGCACACAATAGGATTGATGGCAGCTCCCCCCAAAAAAATACAAGATGGTAAATGATTTGCCCTGGTCTGTAAGCTTTTGATGACCCTCAGAAATGGAGGCCAGAAGACCTGGGATATGATGCCCTAGGCTTGATTCTGAGAATCTGGACCAGAGTCCTGAGTTTCCACAAACTCTGGAGTGGAGAGTCACTCCGACTCCCGGGATCTCAACTGCCTGACTTCACAGAGGACAGGCAGCGGATGAGCTCATGTGGACAAGAGCCATTGGGGTAGAAATTTATCACCATTCTTTCTCTCTGAGCTCCTCTTAAATTGGATTATGCCTTCCTGGCAGTGGAGAAACCTGCCCTACCATATATCTTTGCTACCAGAAGTGAAATGATTTGGTCACATGTCAATTTTCAGAGATGGCAAAGCGTAATGCGATGCCAAGATGGGCTTTTTACAATGTGACACCTTCTCTCCTAGCATACTTAATTGAGTTTTTAATAGGACGCTAGATAGAAGGGAAGGCAGAGACAATAGAGGTGAAAAGGAAGTCGTGCTACAGTGAGACCTTGGGCTACATTAGTCCTGTCTGTAAGTCTGAGGCTTCTGGATAAATGAGGCTGCTCTGCTGCTCTGGAGTACGCCCTGCTCCTTGTTTACCCAATCTGCTCGACAAGAAAATAAATACAACTACATTTGTACAGTACAAGGGAATATATTAAACTCTTTCAAGTGTGCTATCTTCTTTGGCCATTTAATACAGCCCTCTGACTTCAATTAGCAGTGAATGTACATGCACGTATGCATGTATCATTACTACCACAGACATATAAGAAAACCAAGTTTATAAGATTGCTAAAAAGGTTTGTATTATACAGCTGGCATGCCATCCTGGATTTCGGATTCTGAGCTCCGTTGACTTTATTTCATAGCGTGATCATCCCATTTTGATGCGTCAGAGGAATACCAGTTTAAGAAAAGAATCTTTCTTCCTGAACTCTTATAAAATAAATGTTAAGGAAACGAACAGGCTCCAGATGGCTTTAGGTTTGGGTACTCTTCTTCAATTCCAAGAGAATCAGCAGAGGAAAGGTAGGATCAAAACTGAGAAGCAAAAAGGGGAACCTACACTGCTGACAAACAGCTGTATTAAAAAATGTCGTAGTTAGGTTCTATTACTGTGATGAAACCACAATCAAAAGCAACTTGTGGAGGAAGGGCTGAGTCAGGTCACCCTCTCACATCATAGTCCACTCTTGAAGGAGTCAGGACAGGAACTCACACAGGGCAGGAACCTGGAGGCAGGAGATGATGCAGAGGCCATGGAGGGTGCTACTTACTGGCTTGCTTCTCTTGGCTTGCTCAGCCTGCTTTCTTATAGAACCCAGGACCACCAGCCTAGGGATGGCATTGGCCCATGTGGGACGGGCCCTCCCACATCAATCATTAATGAAGATAATACTCCAAGACTTGCCTATAGGCCCATCTTACAGAGTAGTTTTCTTAGTTGTGGGGTCCTCTTCTCAGATAACTTTATTATGTGTCAAGTTGACCCAAAACTGGCAGCACAAAGGGAAACTTTGAACATGTCTAAATTCAGTTAGGGGATGACCATTAACTGTGTTCTGTTTCCTTAAAACTCAAAGAAAATACTAGAATTTGGTACAGCTGTAAACAAAATTCTGTGGGTATGTATGTATGTACGTATGTGAGCTCACATTTAGTGTGTCTCTGTGTGTGTGCTTGTGTGCTCACACACATATATGTACATGGGGGCGGCTAGAGAGGAATGGTGCCTTGTGTATCATTCCTTAGAGCATTGCACTTAGCTTATAAGAGACAGCATTGTGTGGGCCTGGGGCTCAACAGTTTGAGTAGACTGACTGGCCAGCAAGTCCCAGAGTCTACCTATGCCTGCCACCGCGGTACTGGGCCTGCGAGCCTGTGCTGCTCAGACCAGGCCAATTCCACTGATAACACATGAGTCCAGCCAGCCATCACCAGCAATGAGACCAAGAACATCAGAAAGCTGCTAGATTTATGAAGGTAAACAAAGAATGTGTCATTGCTGCTTTCATTCGTGTTTCTGTCGGCTAGTGGGATGTGTTACAGTCTTTAGACTTATTTATCTCCTTCTCCAATTGCTAATTTCCTGATAAATATTGTCAACAGTGACCTGTTATAGTAATTCCGAGTTGTAGGAATTCTCTAGAGTTCTTTAACAGAATCATCCAAGCAAACTGTAAGAAAACAGTTTTCTCTCGAAGCAGGTGAACCAGGTGAATCTAAAATTCTTTACTGGCCTTATGGTGCCTTCATTCAGTTATTCACTTGGTTTGCTGTGTGATACCTGCTGCTCTAATTCTTGACTTCAGGAATCCATCACTGAGAAGCTAAGGTTGTCATACCTGGTCTCCACAGGAGGCCTTGATCGGGAGGAATATGACGCTGTGATGTACTTCCAACTCCATCCCTCTCGGTGTCCTTTCTAGCTTACACAATGTCTAACCCAATTAAGCACGTACTTTTCCTTTTACGAGTGATTGTGGGGTTATTCCCAGACAGTTAGACCTGAGTGGTGGTTTTCCTGATGGTGTCTCAAAGAAAGGAGAGGCAACAAACAAAACATCCACGTTCTTGCCTCTTCTGGCTACTGACTTCCTTAAGAATGGACATGTAACAGATGCTCCAGTTTTGCCTGGAGAAAGAAGTCCAAACGGGAGAGAAAACTGAGCCTAGAAAAAAAATGCAGAGGAAAGTCTAGCATCTTCAAGTATTGCTGCACCTTTAGCCTATCTCTCATTGTCTCAGAAAGCCGGGTAATTTGCACCTGACTTTTACTTACAACAAAACCCACACAGATCACTGATTCCAGCACGGCTTCCCTGTCACTGTCCAATAATTGTTCACGGAACAAACTTCCCTTTCTCATTTTCTAGCTTGATATTTCTTTTAATATTAATAGTCAAAATATTTGTAGTGGTACAAAAATTACATCCACGGAACACCACATTGAAGACTGTGCTTCTTAAACTGATATTATGCTCAAAATGATTGCTCGATTTAATTGCATAAAAAATTTAAGTTTGTTCTTAAATATGGTTTCCAAGTAGGTTGGATTCACTGAGAGAACTCATGAGAATACACACGTGAACAGATACATAGAAGACTTCATTTGTTTTTAGCTGGAGGCTGGGAAAGGAGTCCACATTCCAGAAGAGTGAATAGAACTTGGTATATCATCAGAAAGGACATTCCCCACACACATTAGTTTGCAAACAGATCTGGTTTGGGACCTCAACAAACTGACAGTCAATAGGAGAGATATCCACCCTACTTCATAGTAACTGAACTTGCAATTTGGCTCATTGGACACTCAGTTTTATCTCGTGCTAATTGATCTCTGTCTTCATCTCCTGTCCTATTGCTATGATAAAATACCCTAACAAAGACAACTATAAGGGATAAACAGTTTCCTCTGGCTCATAGTTCAAGGGTAAAATTTATTCTAGAAAAATCAAAGAGGCAAATGTGAACCAGCAGGTCACACTGAATCCACAGTTGGAAGGAGGAAGGATGGATGCATGCTGCTACTCAATTTCCTCTCTCCACTTATACACTCCAGGATTCCATCCAGCAAATGTCACAACACACAGTGGATGGTCTCCCCACCTCAATTAGCATACCACAATAATCCCCCACAGGCATGCACAGAGGCCTATCTCCCAGTTGACTCCAAATGCTGTCAAGTAGAAAAGGAGCACTAACCATCACATTCCTTTGGAAGTATTGAGTAACCATAGTGTTCTGTGGAGAGCATTTATCTATGAGGTTATCAATGAAGTCTATGCACAGCACTGGCTGCCACGGCTACCGTACAAACTCTCATCTGGTTCCAAGGTCAGAAGGCTGAAGGAAAGGGTCCAGAGAAAGAGATAGAGAAATGGCGTGTGTGTGTGTGTGTGTGTGTGTGTGTGTGTGTGAGAGAGAGAGAGAGAGAGAGAGAGAGAGAGAGAGAGAGAAACTATTGTAGCTCAGCAAATAAGCTAGAGATGAACCTCATGTCCTGAGTAACAATTAGGGAAGTCCAAGAGGCTGGCTCCAGATTCACCATGAGGAAAATGAGAACAAACCAACCAGAAAGTCCTCACTGTCTATGCAATACGATTGGGATAAACATTTACTATAGGAGATTTTGTCCCTGAATTGAACATTTCCATCACGAAGGTAAGTCGTCAGAACACTGCCCCACATTCTGGCTCGTTCCTCATCTGTGCCAAAGCGAACTCCAGACAGCTGGGAAGCCATTGCTTTCATTGCAACAATATTACCAATAAAAGTACATGTGTGCATCTGACTAGAAAGTCAAGACAAGTGTCAGACCTGATTGCTAGGAAACTCTCTGTCTTTCCTCTGGGGCGCATGCGTCTTCAAAGCCATGACAGCAGAGCAGGCTTGAGATTCCTGCACGCAGGAGACTGTGGTAGAAGGGTTATGGGCTTGAGGCTAATCTGGGTTACATAGAGATAACCTGGACCAAAACAATAATTTTTATCCCATATGTTAGCCTTTCTCCTTTCTTCCCAGCATCATACAAACTTTTCCCTGTTATGACCATTCTGTTTACTTTGTTTTCTCTTACTCTGTCAGCTCTTCCCATGTGTTTTTTACACAATTATTCTCACGTATGGCTGATATACTTTAATTATTTGAGGCTGAAGATGATGGTGGAAAATAGTTAGTTCTTATGAAAAGTTTTTAATCATGCACATTCAAAATAGTAGAAACTATGACTAAGGACAGAAAAAACTTTTGGAGACATGGGGTTATTTAGGCATGAATGGTGACAATGTGTTCATAGTAGATACGTCAATTTGCACATGGTACATATGAGCCACTCTTTATATCAGTTATGTAAAGAAGATCCGTTCTCTTTCAGAAAAGCCTACATGATGTGTAGGTACATTTACTATATCACATAATCAAGTTGTGTGTGTTAATAGTCTGGACCAAAGGAAAAATCTATCTGTTCTAATGGAACTCATGGGAGTCCTGAAAATGGATGTCAAAAGCCAACCAACTTTCTAAGGTTATCCATCAAAATGCTTCCTGAGAGCTATCATAGATCTTAAAGACACCGCAGTAGCTCTCTGATCATCTGAACTGTCATCCTGGATCATACCACTCATGTCCAAATAGCATATATGTCTTAATAAAATGTTCTTACCTACTCTGTAGACAGTCACAGCAGACAGTATGAATCCGAGATGTACAGAGTAAAAGAAACAGGAAGCAAAACAGGAAGAGCAGGTTATGAGTATTCAAAGTTGAGTTGGGGTGTGAGACTGGAGGATGAAATGCAGCAATCAGGTAAGGAGAGTGATTTGGGTAACAATCTGTTTTAAGTTTGCAACTTAAAACTTAGAGAAATTGACAAGTCACCAGGCTGATGGAGGTGAAAACGGAAACCTCGGTGTACATTGCAATTGATGAAGTTTCTTTATCATCATTACCTCATCTTACATGAGATACAGACAAACAAAACTTTCCTAAAGGACTATGCAGCATGCAGTAAATTAACCCAAATGTGTGTAGAATTCCTAAGAAAAAAACTCGGTTACCTCCAAGGAGGTCCTGTCCTTTTGGAGTTTGTCATCTGTATTATTTTTCATCTTCTTTCCTATGAGCCTTGTTCTTCATCCCTGTTTCAACTCAAATATCTATGTGGGAGCTTGGGTACAGAGATGTGCTAGGGAGAGCCTGTGAAACTTTTAAAGAATAAGCAAAAGCTATTATTTAAAAAAGGAAAAGGAATCCTAGCACTTAGGATCAGAGGCAGGAGGATCTCTGTGAGTTCGAGGTCAGCCTGGTCTAAAGAGCTAGTTCCAGGACTAGCCAGCTGTTGCACAAAGAAACTCTGTCTCAAAAAAAAAAAGGAAAAGGAAGGAATATATTAAGCAAAAAAAATAATTTGATGATATTTATACTATACTGCAGCTGTTTACAGATTGGTTACAAAATTTAACGAAGTATTCAGTAACTGAATTAAAAAGAGAGAGACCCAAAAAAGGAAACTAAACATCTTTTACAAATCTTCACTAACTGTCCTAAAGGGGGAACTTGTATTTCATTGACTGTAGTTTATGCAAATAGGATCAGAGGAATTAACATATTGGAAGGAGCTGACATTTGTCCTGATATATTGAATCGTTAGCATGACAGAATCACTTAAGCTGGATTCACTAACATCAGGTTTCCTCTCGTTATTGACCCCTACAGAGTAGGCTCTGACAAGTACAACTGCAGCAAAGTTCATTAATAATGTGAAATAAATCAATTGTTCGGGAAATACTGAAAACGGATGACACTAAACCCGTCCATTCTGCAAGTTCAGCACAAACCCAGCTCCACCAAGGACACAGCATCTGTGTCCTTCTCTGACCTACCCTGGAGATGCTGGTCCTAGGCGTTCCCTTTCTTTGGAGCATCCTTCTGTCTGGCTCCCAAATTCCCTGTGAGCAGAGTAGCCCAACAATCAGCCAGAAAGAAAAGCTTCAGACCTATAAAGAAAAGGTCTTTGGAAAGACTTACGGACAGAAAGACAGTGGGGATTATAACTCAGGGTGTATTCCTGGGCATTTTGTACATTTACAGCTAATATTTCAAAGGTACTTACTGTAGTAAATCCTTCAGCCAGTAGCCTTTAAGTTGCCCGCCCACTTGGGCGTGGCCTCTTATACTATAAAGGCCAATGTAAAGCGCGAACTCCCTTTCTGTTCAGGTTGCTGGATTCAGTTGCTGTTCCCTGTTCGAGTAGAGGACTGTGATCTGTGAGTCTACCCATAAATAAATAACCCTTTATTATTCTCAATTCTGAGCTAGTGTGGGATTTCTTTTTTGCATCTGTTTTCAGATACTAATCATGTAGCCCTTGGCCCGAACTAACCACTACTCGGCTTATGAAATTTAAAGGGTTTCCACAAGGATAGCAAAAGGCTAAAAATATACACTGACATTTTGGGGGAGAAGAGGCACAGTCAACTACCTCCAAGATGCTCAGTTGTTGGACCCTGTGCTGTATAGCAGGATGTTTTCAGCTAAATCTTTGCTTTTGTAGGTGAGTCTCCCTCCTCAATATTCGTCAAATTGTCACTGTTTAATGTTGCCACCTCCAGGTGTTAGAGAGGTATTAGGATAATTATGGCTAATTTAGATTGTCAGCTTGATCAGATTAAGAAACAGCTAGATGGTTAATGAGGCACATCTTTGGGTGTGTCCATGAGGTGTTTCAGAGAGGCCACCTGAGACCTGGACCAACAGATTATTTTTTAGTGACGGGGTCCTGAGAAGGAAGGTCCATGGAATCAGAGATAAAGAAGACGGAATAAATGACCTCAGAGAGTCTTATGTAAGTTATACCTCATGGCAAGCAAATTTATTAAGAAGCACAACATCTTATATATTTCTGGGGAGAAATAGGATAAAGTCAATAGGAGGCTAATCAAGGGAATACAGAGTAGCTCAAAGAACTTTACAGATGAGCACACAGTAACCTCTGGACTGACAACTGTCATCTCTTCACAGGGAAAAGCCAAGTTCCCAGGTGATAAAATCTGAACTCCTTAGATGTCTTGGCTCCACCCACTTGCCAAGTCTTCTCCTAAGCAAGGGCAGAGAGCCGGGCTTCTGTAGTCCTATCATCAGGACCTCTGAGGAAGCCTCGAATCCACCGTGCTCTCACCACATCTGAAGAGAACCAAAACTGTCCATGAGCTTGGGTTCTGGACTGAACGATGCCATCCCCTGTCAATACTTCCTAGTTGACACCACAGACCAAGTATATTCCTGCCACTGCCATGTCTTCTGTACCATGACGACTGTATTCCTCTGAGGTATAAGCCAAAATAAAGCTTTCCCCTTAAAAATAGATAGGTAGATAGATGATAGATAGATAGATAGATAGATAGATAGATAGATAGATAGATAGATAGATAATGTTTCCATTAACTGTTTTGCCAAAAGTATAATAATACTGGCAAAATTTCTAAATTGCCTTGATATGTGGCTTCATCTCCACAAGTGTTATTTCAGTTTTTTTTTTAAACTATGAGCTGACTATGCATATCTCATTTGCCACAGAACTTGCATACAGCAATGGAAAATCTAGGATACCTAAGAGTGAAATTTGCTGGCTGTAGCCTTCCTTGACCCATAAAAACTGATTTTTTTCTGATCCCCTCTGATATCCTCAGAAGACCAGTCCAGATGGCCAGTCCTCCATTATTCCTTGTTTTTACACTCCACTGATTTCCCATCTAACCTCAATCATAATATACTATTGTTGTGTTTATTCCTTTGTTTACTGGGATTTTTAGATCCCACCTGTCTTAATTAGAGTTTCTACTGCTGCAATGAAGCAACATGACCTAAACGGAAGTTGGAGAGGGAAGGGTTTAATTGATGTATACACCCATAGCAGTGTTTATCACTGAAGGAAGTCAGGACAGAAACTCAAACAGCAGGAACCATGGAGGGTGCTGCTTACTGGCTTGTTCTCCATGGCTTATTCAACCTGCTTTCTTATTGAACCCAGAACTGACAGCCGAGGGATGACATCACCTCACTAAGCTAAACCGCCCTCCATCAATTACTAATTAAGAAAATTCTCTATAGCCAGACCATATAGAGGCATTCTCTCAATCGAGATTCTGTCCTTTTTTCTATCAAGTTGATATAAAACTATATAGCACAATTGACCCCCTTGTCAACTTGCCACACAAGCACAACACTGTTAAACAACAGCCTCTCCTTTCTTGTTCAGGCCCAAGATTACACATTAATAAAGATGTTACAATGTAAAACATTTTACAAACTTAAAAAGCCCTATAATCCTGTAAATTCAAACACTTTAAAATTTGTGTCTTTAAAAATAGAGGAGGGAGGAATTGGAAACTGCGGTCAGGATATGAAATAAATGAATAAATCTAATTTTAAAAAATCCGGTCCCTTTTAAAATCCAAATTCTCTATAACATCCCCAAATCTCCTTTTTAAAATGTAAAGTCTCTCAACTGCTGGCTCCTGTAAAATCAAAACTAAATTAAGTACTTTCTTACTTCAAGAGGGAAAAACCAGGGCACAGTGACAATCTGAACGGAGCTAACCCAAACTACCAACAACAGTAATTTAAAATAACAAATGGCCTAATAGAGTCTTTATTCTTCCCTCTGAAACCTCACAAGCCAGGCCTCCATTTTCAGAACTGCTCTCAACATTCTAAGATTCTACAGAACAGCTCACCAAGCACTGAACACTCAATGGTTTGTTTCTTTTCTCTTTTTCTTTCCTTTTCTATTCCTTCTTTTTTTTCCTTTCTTTCTTTTTTTAAAGATAGGGTTTCTCTGTATATCTTTGATGGTTTCCTGGAACTAGCTCTTGTAGACCAGGCTGGCCTCAATATCACAGAGACCCACCTGCCTCTGTCTCCTGGGTGTTGGGATTAAAGGTGTGCACCACCACTGCCCAGTTCAGTGGCTTTTCTTGCACAAAGTTCTAAAGTCCTTCCACAATCCTCCCCAAACACTGTCAGGTCCATCACAGGAATACCCCACTCCTGGTACCAACTCATCTTAGTTAGAGTTTCTATTACTGCAATGAAACACCGTGGCCAAAAAGCAAGCTGGGGAGGGAAAGGCTTATTTGGTGTACACTTCCAAACTTCAAAGGAAGTCAGGACAGGAGCTCCAACAGGGCAGGAACCTAGATCTGGGAGCTGATGCAGAGGTCACAGAGGGTGCTGCTTACTGGCTTGCTCCATATGACTTGCTCAGCCTGCTTTCTTATATAATCCAGAACCACCAGCCCAGGGGTGGCACCACCCACAATGAGCTGGGCCCTTCCCCATCAATCACTAATTAGGAAAATGCCCCACAGGCTTGACTACAACCTGATCTTCTGGGGGCATTTTCTCAGTTGAGCATCCCTCCTTTCAGATGATTCCAGCTGTGTCAAGTTGGCATAGACTAGCCAGGACACCATCTTATTTGAATGTGCACTCTATGAGGACAGCAATCTTGTTAATATTTTCATGGTTCTGACTGGCACATAAAGTAGCATTACATATTTTCAGTAAATAAGTGAGTAAATGAGAAATTTAGGGCTATACACATGTCCAATTCTCCATCCATTATTGCTTCCTTATTTCCTGGAAAAAGTAAATTTAAAAACTCATCTAAATTTTAGCTTTTTTATTGTTTTCTCAAACCAAAGGACTCCAACCATGAAATAAAGTCCATGCAAAAGAATTTTTAAAATATTTTAACAACTTCTGTTTAAATGCAAACATCACCAATATAGAGAAAATGAGTAGGGTTGGATTCTCATTAAGAAAACAAAACAAAAAGAAAGAAAAGTACTTTGCCATTTCTCCCTGAATGCCGCCACACAGAGATGTTGTCATTTGCTATGTGTGGTGCTGAAGCCCTTAGATGAGAGAGGGTAACTTCTCCTCCAGTCATGTGCCAGGAACTGGACCAAATGCTGAGGAGGATCAACAGCAGGCCCTGAGACCACATTATATACATAGAACTCTTATACACATGAGGATGCATCACCACCTTCGTGGCCCTCAAAATTTGCAAAGGTGGGTTTCCTACAGCTTATTAGAAATGTCTACGTCTGACGTGTACACTCAACCTCCCAGGAAACCAAAGTAAAATAATCCTGAGATGTGCATATTCCATGTGATCTGAACACAGAGAGCCTGAGATGTACACATTTCATGTGATTTGAACATAGTCTAAGATATACACATTTTGTGTGTTTTGAACATAGGAGTCTTCTGTGTGTAGATGCTTTAACCTCTTGCTCTGCATCCTATAACTTTATTTTAAGAGTTCGTAGAGCCTTTATAAGGTAAAGTCCGTAAGACTAGCCCATCAGTGAAGTGAACTTTGACAGTTGTTTCTACCCTGGCTCTAGCCTGTTTTCTCTGCTTCCTTGCCCACCATGGTAGGATGGCCTACCACGACATGCTCTTATGGCCGTGCCATGCTTTTCCACCCTGGAAGACTCCAACCCTCTGAAACCTTGAGCAAAAGCCAACTTCTCCTTCTTTACATCATTTCTGCCAGGCATTTTGTCATAGTGACAGGAGAAGTAACTCACAGATATGCCCGGTCTACAAGAGCTAGTTCCAGGACAGGCTCCAAAGCTACAGAGAAACAGTGCCTAGAAAAAAAAAAAAAAAAAAAAAAAAAAAAAAAAANAAAAAAAAAAAAAAAAAAAAACCAGAAAATAAAGGCACTAATTAAATATAAGGCACTAATTGTAAACACATAGCTAAAAACTGGAGAGCTCAAAACAGTGAAAGATCCTTATATGTGAGAGGCATTTGTACATCTTCCCATTTTATACAATGTGCATAATTAATTCACCTCCTTTTTTAACTTGCTTGTTTGGTAGGGGTGACCTTGAGCTCATGACCCTTCTACTAGGATTATGAGCATGCACCACCATGCCTGATGTATGTGGTTCCAGGAATAAACCCCAGGACTTAATGCATGCTAGATAAGCATGCTCCCAACTAGGCCACAATGCAGCCAAACAAGTCCGTTTTCGACAGTGAGAGCTCAGCAGGACTAGGGGAGTCCGCAGAGTAGATCGCAGCAAATCATGGGAGCATGGGATAGGCTGTTGACAAGTGGGCACTCTCCCCTTTGTAACAATACCTATGGGAGGCACAGAGCTTCCCCAGGACACCCAGTCATCATTTCTGAAACACTAATCTTCGCGTCACGTTGTTAATGATTCTGAAGCACTGGCTTCTACTTCTTCAATGAGAGGAGATATTGGAGGTGGTAATGACTGCTCTCATTTCTCAGTGTCACAAAACTGTTGAATACTTTCATCTTCATAAAAATCAACTTGTGAGCTGCTGGACATGAGCGTTCTACCTGGAGACCTAGCATCAGGGATTTAATGGCCAACTTTTAAGTTCTTCAACGTTAGTGATTTCTATCAGTAACAATTGCCAACCCTTTTGATGGCCAGTATGTATCAGTGGCTATTCCAAATGTACCATATAGGTTACGTTGTTGAAATAGGAGCGGCAGGGCTGCGTCCCCGGCACCCGGCCGCCCGCATGGCTAGCTTATGCCCGAAATAATTACACGGAAACTGTATTCACATCATTACGTCATCATTTAGTCTTCATAACAAGCATGATAATTAGAACTCTTATTATCTTTCATATCAATCAGTGTTGTCTGACAACAAAGATAATCAGAATCATAGACACTCTCTGATTTTGTGATTGTGAGAAAAAAAGATAAAGGAAATATTTGAATGTGAACTCTTGAGTAGCAAGATAACTGGATGTATTTGCTTTGATTGTCTTTTTTGATAACTGATGATTACCTGTTACGGTAGCCTTGTCTCATTTTAAATTTTTATTATTTTGGGGGTTTGAGGGTCTTACTCTGTGTAGTCCAGTATTCAGTCTAGGCAAGCCATTCTTGAACATATACTTAAAGCAATCCAAGTAATCATCTCAATGAACCCCCACATTTACAAGAAATCCCTTCAAGGCTTACTTTGTCCTTCCACCCTTGAAGACAGAGAAGTTATTTTCCATGAACCAGAAAGCAGACATTTATCACATACAGAACTCGACAGAACCTTGATCTTGGTCTTCCTAGCGCCTGTGTCAGACCCTGTGTTTCTGGGATACAGTTCAGAGGTTTAGTCCATTATAGTCATGGTGGGAACATGGTGGCATGCAGGCAGACATGCATGGTGGCATGCAGGCAGGCATGCATGGTGGCATGCAGGCAGGCATGCATGGTGGCATGGTACAGAAGGAGACTGGGATACATTGGCAAGACTTGAGGTTCGGAGAGCTCAAAGCCTACCCCCACAGTGACACACTTCCTCTAACAAGGCCACACCTCCCAACAGTGCCACTCCCTATGGGCTAAGCATTCAAACACATGAGTCTATGGGGCCATTCCTATTCAAACCACTGGTAGCTACTATAAGTTGATATGGTATGAGAGGACAATAGATTGTTTTCTATTGATGATTTATAACAAAAAGCCTAAAATACTTGCAATAAACAATTGTCTTAGTTAAAAGACTAAGCAGCACTAAGACAACAAATATAACCAAACTATCGGTGCTTATTAGCACAACAAAGATATCAGTCAAAATCTAAAACATACTAGATATCCTCTTGCATCTTGTAGCTTGACTATCCGCAGATTTGACCTCTGATACTGCTATAGACCAGGAGGCAAAAGTGAGAGCTGCGAGAGATGGTCCATGTAATGAGCATGCATCAATGGCCACGGGCCAGGATCCAATCAGAAGATCAACTTAGCTGCACAAACATCAACATCTTCTGTAAAGCCATGCAGGCAGCTCACCAGTCCGGTTGGGAATCTCATGCACAGTATGGAATTGAGACTACTAAATTAGACTTGAAACTGGCCTGACAGATAAAAAGCATCTCCTCTACCTTCGAGTTCAATCACTAAGGCAAAGATAGCATCACAGGGCTAGTTATAAGCCTTCATCCTAATAACACGTGTATAGATTCTATACAGTTCCAGCAGGAAACAGAGTGCGGCACTGATAGCTCGAGAAAGTCTAATATAGAAGCACTGAGAATGCTTTGAATAGAGTCAGGGAACTTAATAATGGATAGCAAACCACTAAGTATCCACTAGTCAACAGGAAGTGTTGTACCCTGTCTTTTATTAGCGGGTTCCCTGCCTAACAAACTCAGGAGCTCTGGATGACTGAACACCGACCTGGTCTCTGCTTGTTTGGAACTGGTTTTCTAGTAAGCATACAGACTGCCATCTCCAGGCGTCACACGTGAGAGTGGAGCTCGGGGACCAGTTTGTTGGTATAGTGGGTCCACGCTCCCAGGCTTGCAGGCCTGACTCTTACTGGACTCTGGCCACAAATAAATAAATGTTAATAACAACAATAAAAGAGTTCTATCAATAGCTTTATCTAACGTACAATCGCCACTCACCTATGGCCACACAAACACCTGTACAGATATGAGATGAGAGGAGTGAGGGGACACAGGGAAGGATGACAGGGAAGAAGATAAAGGAAGGACAAGGGGGGGGGGGAGAAGGGAGCAAGGAGGGAAGGTTTCTTTATGTATGATATACTACTTGTTTCTCACCAGGATCTGTTCTTTAAGTCTAGGTTTGAATGTCCTAAAGAAAATGTCCTCAGAAAACCGAAGATGAAAACTACCCTGAGATTCCACCTCATCCCAGTCCAAATGGTATTCATCACACACACACACACACACACACACACACACACGCACACACGTACGCACACACAAACTGGCAAGGGTGAGGACAACGGGAGACCCGACACCCTACTGGTGAGGACAGAAATAACATCTGTCGCTGGAGATGCTTCTCAAAAACTGAAACCACATTTGTCATATGGCCTAGACATTCTACTTCTTGATATTTACCAAAAGACTCCAAATCAACACTTCATGGCGAAAGCAGCCCATCAATGTTTTCCAAGAACTATTCACACGGCTGCATTATGCAACCAACTTGGCTGCCCAACCATGGATGAATGAAACAGCAAACGGAGTTCATATGCACAAGGAATATAGCGATAAGGAGACATGACGTTAGCCATTTATAGGAAGATGGGTGTAACTGCAGATAAATGTATTAAGAGAATTAAGTCAGTCTCAGAAAAACAAATATCACATTTTTTCTCATTTATGGTCCCAGACATTTTTATGTATGTATATGTATATATGTACGTATATGTTAAACATATATAATACAATGTATTACTGAGGACATGAAAATAGAAGCAGAACAGACTGAGAAGCAAAGAGCACTAATTAGTAGGAAGGGGGAGAAGAGAGAAGCAGTTAAGTATGAGGATAGGGATATATTCATGGTAGAGGGTAATTAAAATTAACTTAGATGACTATACTATAATAATAACAATAACAACAACAACAACAACAATAATAATAATAATAATCAGGAGGCCATAGTCAAAACAAAATAAAAAAAGAGTGAATTCTATGCCTCTGAACTTGGGGCTTCAGGGTGTGTTATTTCAGGTACTTTGCAATGCAGTGGCATTGGCACTATCTCCTTTCCCATGTCACACTCAAGGCTTCTGAAGGCTCTGTAACTTTCCCAAGACCGTATGGCTACTGAGGAAGCAGCAAACTGGGGTCTGAGTTTGTTTGCCCAAGAGTTGCTCTATGGGCCCAATTCTATTCTCTACATTGCTGTTTTAGTTTTGTTATAGGCACTTAATCATCCTTTCATAGACTCAAACATTTTCTGGGTGCCTGCTATAACAATGGGAATCACAAAGGTGAACTATGTAAAATAGTCTCCTACTTCCTGAGACCCACATTTAAGAGGGGAACTAGACAATAGGCCAGCAAGCGGGCAGAGTAGTTTCCAATTACACTATATACCATGGAGTCCACGAGACAGGGTGCTGTATAATTCTATATACAGGAACTTGAAGGAGGTGACCTTTAAGCACAAACTTTAAAAGACAGGGAAAGAACAAAATAAATGTGAAACTCCTAAGGCCTGAGTGTGCTAGAGTACCTGAGTGTGCTAGAGTACCTGAGTGTGCTAGAGTACCTGAGTGTGCTAGAGTATCTGAGTGTGCTAGAGTATCTGAGGGGAAGCAAGAGGCCTCTGGGGCCCCAAGAGAGTGACCTGTGGAAGAGGCTGGATGACAAGTAAGCTGCAGGCTGGGCCATTGTTTCCCTGCACAGGGAAGGGGAAGGAGAAAGAATGGTTTGTTCTCTCATGCTGCCCAGAGTCCTGATAGGGCTTGTTTATGGCAATAGCATCCGGTGATAATTTTAAAGATGGTTCTGGCCCTTCACGGGGGACTAACTCTAAAGTGAATAGATACAATGATAATTTTAAAGATGGTTCTGGCCCTTCAAGGGGGACTAACTCTAAAGTGAATAGATACAATGATAATTTTAAAGATGGTTCTGGCCCTTCACGGGGGACTAACTCTAAAGTGAATAGATACAAAGTCGTTTTCATCTAAGAGAGATGTTCCCACTGCCAGACTGAGTTGGTGCTGACAGAGGAAAAGCCACTTGATCTGAGCGCCTGTTATTGATGGACCTAGCCTTGACTAATAGGGGAGAGAGAGGAATCCAAAATGGCACCTTGATTTTTGATTTTGTGAAGAATGCAGTTGGTTGACATCCTGCAGCTGAAATTTAGTGTGACCAGCCCTGTGTCACACCTGGGCACATCTTTGTCCTTCTACTGTGTGGTTCTAAACAAATCCTCCAGCCAGCTTCACCTGAGAGTCCTCCCAAGGCTCACACCTCCAACTACACACACACACACATACCACACCCACACCACACACATACACACACATACCACACACACCATACACACACACATACCACACACACACATACCACACACACACACCACACCACACACATTCACACACACACACCACACACACAACATACCATACACAAACCATACACACCACATGCACCACACCATACACACACCATACACACACACATACCACACATACCACACCACACACATTCACACACACACCACACACACACACCACACCATACACAAACCATACACACCACACCCCACACGCACCACATCATACACACACATACCACACATACCACACCACACACACCACATACACACAGACTCATACAGACACACACACCACACCATACACATACACACACACCACACCATACATACACACACACACACACAGGAAGAGAGTGCCAATCTCTTGATTCCCAAACAAACCCCCTTTTTCCTAATTCAAGCTGGCTTCTAAAATTCTCTTGCCTCCATCGTCTCCCTTCCTCCACAGTAGCTTCCTGATGAAGTGGTGGTCCGCCCCCTGCCTCCTCTGCACCTACCTTGCCTCTCTAGATAAGGTCAAAGACTGTGTCATCATCTGGCATGGCACACAGTGCTGACCGTATCACCTAGGCGATTCAATACACTTAGGGAATGTTGATTGATGATGCGCTAGCCCCGCTTTTGCACACCAAGTCTCTCATATGTTTAAGACGGCAATCTCAGTCTACACAGCAATCGGGTGCATCCCGTTCTGGGCTGCTGGAAGACAGAAGCCAACTCCTGCCCTTGTATATCTTTATTATTATCAATGCTCTTACTCTATCTGCTCAATCCATCATAAAGGAAATTGCAGTGTCTGTAGTCTCTGATTTTCCCCCCATCTATGCACAAACTGGGCTAGACTAAGATCTGAGATTCCGTCTACTTGTTCTAAATCCTAGACATCTCATTAGTGATCGATGGCCTAATCCTTTTAATAAGCCTTCCAAGAAGGCTTCCTCATTATACTCTCCCTCAGGAACAGGAGGAACTCGAGGTGTGGTGCTGAGAGGAGACTTCTCCTAAAGTCTCTGAAAATCCATGTGGGGTTTAGAAACAAGAGCTTCAGCCATGCTGAAGTGGTGTGAATGCGGTGCGACCCTGTGCTGCCTTTACTCTTCCCGCTCCCTGGTGTAACTATTCCCTGCCTTCCATCTGTCCCCACAGGACGCTGCTGCTGCTGCTGCTGCCTTTTGCCTCCTCCTCAACACCCGTAAGCAGCTGGGCATGCCCCCCCACCCGGGGCTTCCCAGAAGAACCACGAGGGAGGAACCCTGCTCGAATCGCCTTCCTTCCGTTCCAGGTGCCATTCTCCTCACGGATTATCCACCCCCCAAACACGGCCTCCTGCCAATCTCTACCTGCTTCTACTCTCAACATTCCGTATTTCCCGGATAGCCATGACTTTTAATACATACCCCGTTTAAAATGACAGCCCAGACACACTTTATCCCATATTTTAATAGTTAACGTTTTAACATTGCAAGTGTATTAATAACTAAAGCTGACCAGTGGAGTCTGATGCCAAAGGTCGGGCTAACCTGAACAAAGTTTAGATCTGCTTCTATGTTACAATATTGGGATAAAGAGATAAACTCTCCAAGCCTGTTTCCTCCTCTGCTATGTAGGGACTAAAATCATCTCCATATCCACTTGTTAGAATTAAAGAATTTACCACACAGGAACCTCTTAGAGTACAGCCTGGCAGGGTGCGAACCACTCAACAGTTAGCAGTGGCTCTTAGCCTTGCTGGTGGTGTTATTGTTAGAAGGGCACCCGCGAGTCTCTAGAAGTTGAAATAGTGATGACAGAATCGGGGCAAGAGTTCCTTTAGTGCCTTTCCAATTTAGAAGTGGAAACAAAAGAAACTCTGGGAAACCATTGGAAGCTGGTGTGCCCCCATGGGTGGCATGGGCGAAAGGCCAGTGGAGCGGCAATCCCATAATTTCAGGGGATAATAAGTCCAGGAGCGTTACTCGGAAACTTTATCTTCCCAACAAAAGTGAGCAGGGGCTCCCGTGAAAAGAGCTGGAATCCGGTCACTAGGCAGTGGTTTTGAACAGCAAATACAGATGACAGCCATATTTACGGTCAATTTAGCAGGATCAGGTATCAGATGACCCCTGACACCAGCCATCGCTTACTAAAGAGCTAATTAGCTGTGAACATGAGGTGACAAGTCAATTGTATCCGCACAAAGGACGAATTTGTCATGTGGGAATCTGCTGGTAGTTACAGCTCCTGGGTGGCTTCCTGGCCTACAAAGGAAGCTAAGTTAGAGGAAGAAGGAGAGGGAGGCCCCGAGTACCAAGGAAACCCAGGAGTGTTTACTTCCCAGGCGCAGGTGACTGCACACAGCCACTCCTGGCCAGAAACCCCCCGGCTTTAACATTGGTTGTTGGGGAAGAGAAGAGCCAGCAGAAAGTCCAGCTTTGTCAGGGTAAGAATGAAGATGTTAGCAGCCTGTGTTTCCCCAGCTTTGTTTTCCCCAACTAGTATTTCTTTAAAATTTAAACAGTGTGTTCACAGAAACTGCAGGAAGCTTAAGAAAAACAAAGGCAGAGAAAGAAATCTCTATATTTTCTACCCCTAAAGAATCGGTGGTAAGACGAGACAATGTAGCTCTTTCCTTAAATTGGCAAGGAAAGCTGAAGTCAGGCAGAACACACAGTTTGAAGTCTTTATTGACGTCACACTGCGCCCTAAAAGCATTTCTTCGTGATAGCAGCCAATTCCCAGCATGACTGTAATTTACAGAATTGCCCTTTCCATGTTCTCTAGCTCTCAGAGATCCCTCATTAATTGATGACGAGATATCCCTGTCTCACAATTGATTCATTGTCATGATGTTAAAGTTTCCTCACCCGTGCTGGCTAGGATGCCCAAGGTTACCCGCTGATCCCCAAACTGTCCTGGGTGCCGTCAGCTACCATCCCTGTGCCTGCACTATGAACTTGCTGCTGAGCATGGTCCTCTGTTGTAAGAGAGACCCACTCAAAGTCAGTGGGGTCCTATTTTCCATAGAAACTACATCACCTTTACCAGCTGGGGAAAGAGGTGAGGAAGCCTGGCTATGTGGAGAAGACACGCTTCCTACTCCACTGTAGCAACGGTGTAAGGGCAGGGAGTTCTCCGCTTAGGTCCCTGAAGTCAGCAAAATCAGGTTGCAAATTGCACAGGGTCATAATGAGTTCTCACGGTTAGCATGGGTTAGGACAGAATGCCCTCCTACCTACCAGGTGAGTGCTCCTATGTTCCTGAGAGTCTTCACATACGAGGAGACCCTGGCATGCCTTACAAGACATCTGAGTCTCGGAAGTCCCATCTCATATGACTTTCCTGCCCACACTGTAAGACAGTCCAGTCTCTCTCAGAGTGACTTAGGATAGAAAACAGAAGAAAAAAAAATGCCACTCTTAATCAGAGGACGTGGCAGGTCTGTAGTGGTTCAAACAAGGTCATGAAAAATTGGCCATGCTTTTCCCAAGGTCATGATTAGGTGTGTCAAATAACAGCAGGCAAAGATCAAGCTAAATAGTTCACTTTTTCCCAGCGGGAAGCCATCCATTCAGAACCTCAGCCTTCAGTCTGGTCATGCCTTCTCCTGCAATCAAATGTCTAAAAAAATTAAGGCTTCGTCCATCTGAAATTTCTTTTAACATAAAAAGTATTTCTGTTTGGCTGTAGACCCCCCCGAACCCCACCCCCATCATGTATCAAATGGAACCATTCCGCTTTACTAGCTGATGACTTGCTTACCCCGCAAAGCCCCTTCAAGTGTCTTTTTCTCCTCCTCTCCTGCACTCTTCCGTCTCCTTTGTCTCCTCCCACATTTACTCCAAGCCAGACGCACACATTTAACTCTTAGAAGGTAAGATCAGCCTGTGAAAGAAAGCACAGTTTCATTTTTCTGAGCCTGGGTTACCTCGCTTATACGGTGTCTTCCAGATCCATCTGTTTTTCTGCAAATTTTGCTCCATTTTTCTTGATTGCTGGATAAAATTCCATCGTGTACATGGGCCGCATTTTAGTCATTCATCTGTTGGTGGACACTTAGGCTGATTTCATTTCTTAGCTATTGTGAAGAAAGCAAGGGATGAACATAGCTATGCAGGTGTTTCTATAGTGGGAATGGAGTCCTTTGTATATAGCTGTGTCTTGTGTAGGTTCTATCTTTAGATTTTGGAGAAATGATCACACTGATTTCCATATTCTGCACCAGTTAACACTTCTACCTAATTTTCCCCCAAATCCTCATTAGTATTTGTCATTTGCTGTCTTGGTGGTGGGCATTCTGAGAGTGGGGAGAGTTGGGATCTCAAAGTAGTTCTAAGTTACATTTTTCTGATGGCTAGAGATATTGAATACTTTTTTAAATGCTTATTGGCTATTTGTAAATATTCTTTTGATAATTATCTGTTTGGCTCATTGACCCACATGCTAATTAGCAGGTTTGTTTTGTGTAATTTTGAAGATAAAGATAGATTGTTAGATACACAGAGAGAAATGATAGATAGATAGATAGATAGATAGATAGATAGATAGATAGATAGATAGACAGACATGAAAATGGATGCTTAAAAAGAAATCCCACACTAGCTCAGAATTGAATATAATAGAGGGTTATTTATTTAGGGGCACGCTCACAG
This sequence comes from Alexandromys fortis, assembly GCF_014885135.2. NCBI lineage: Eukaryota > Metazoa > Chordata > Mammalia > Rodentia > Cricetidae > Alexandromys > Alexandromys fortis. The sequence goes on along the minus strand of NW_026067971.1, from coordinate 1,874,500 downwards.
ATTACAGTCCCCTGCTCAAATGGGAAACAGCAACCGAATCCCGCAGCCAGAAGAGAGCCCGGACGAGCGCTTTACATTGGCACATGTAGTATAAGAGGCCATTCCCAAGTGGGCGGGTCACTTAAAGGCTACTGGTAATAGGAATTCCTACAGCATAGATAGATGATAGATAGATTATGGACAGATAAATGGATGGATAGATAGATAGATAGATAGATAGATAGATAGATAGATAGATAGATAGACAGACAGACAGATTATGGACAGATAGATGGATAGATAGATAGATAGATAGATAGATAGATAGATAGATAGATCAGAGAGAGAGATGATACAGATAGGTAAACAGACAGACAGATAGATAGGTAAGAGAGTCATTAACCCCTTGTCTGGAGTACAGTTGTAAAGGATTATTTTGTGTTCCGTAGGCTATCTGCTTATTCTGTTGATAGTTTCTTTTCCTGGGCAGAAACTTTTTTAATTTCACGCAGTTGAATTTGTCAATTTTGGGGACTATTTCCTATGCCATTGGAGTTCTATTAGAAAGCTTCTGGCCTAGACCTCTATCCTGAAGTGCTTTTCCTTGACAATTTCTGTGTTTCTGGCTTTACATTAACATGTTGGATCCAGCTGAATTTATAGGAAGAAAGATACAGCACTAATTTCATTTTTCTGCAGATGGACATCCACCATTACTAGCACCTTTGATTGACAAGGCTCTCTTTTTTTCCAATATATGTTTTTGACATCACTGTCAAAAATTAAATGGCCACAGTTGTATGGGTTTGCCTCTGGATTGTCTGCAGTGTCCAATTGGTCTGCCTCCATGTCTGTTTTCGTAGCATTCTGTTGGTCTGTCTCCAAGTCAGTTTTGTTCCAGTGCCATGCTGACTTTGTCACTGTGATGAAGTACAGTTTGAGGTGAGCTAATGTGATGTTTCCAGCTGTATTCTTTCTACTTAGCATTGCATTGACTCTCTGTGGTCAAACAAATATTTGTATTTGCTCTGAATCTGTGGAGAATATCATTGGAATTCTTGCGGCGATTGCATTGCTACTGGAGATTGTTTGGGGTTGTATAGCCATCTTCAAAACATTCATCCTGCCAGTGACTATTTCAGCACAAGCCCAAGTTTGTCTGACATGGGTCTCTATCAGAGCAGAGGCAATGGTTGTAATCTTCAGCCCATGAAAACCCTTCTGCTGAGCTATGACCCAAGCTTTCTGGGAGTTAGTTCCAGAAACACGCCTTTATAGAGACCTCTACTTAACCCTTTTCCTCACCACAGCCTCATTGTTTTGATGGGTCGGAAATAGCACTTAGAGTATGTTATTGTGCAAAACCAAAAACAAACTACAGAGCAATAGCCATAACAGCCCTCTAAATGTTCTGATCTTTGGAGCTACATAGAACACAAGTTCTCTTAGCGAGAACTTAGCGTCAAAGGACTGTCATTGCTTGAAGCCCTGACCTCAGTTCAGGTTTGAAAGTCCTAGAAGGTCTATAGAAGTTGTTTCTTTGTGTTTCTCTGGAATCAGGAAAATGCACTTTTGGGTTACATGCCATAGGATGCTATCTGGAGACTCAACCTGTTTAAACTAATAATCTACAGATATAGAAGATAGAAATTAAAATGATTACCTGAAATTTCAAAAGTTGGGCATGTATTCAACCTCCAGAAGAATAAAAGTAAAGTCAACTCATACCAACAGATTTTTTAATACTCCCTAAAACAATAATTTCATGCTAGTATTATTTTAACTCTATTTAAAACAATTCCTTGCACAGCTCAAAACTGGTAGGAAAGTAAACATTTTACACATTACACGTCCATTAGAATTATTATAGCCACAACTGAAATGAGAGCAAACAGTGATTCCCGGCAATTTAGAAAGGAAAATAAAAAATACACTTGAACCTCGGTAAAAAAAGATCTAACAAGTAGTGTTTCAAAGCTATACACAGAAGCTGAAAACATTGCAGCAGCAGCTCTCTGAGCCCCAGCACAGTTGCGTTTTAGGGCACATTGTTGCTATTGTTACTGGATCTCCCCAAGGGGTCACTGTGGCTTTTAGCCAAGAGCCATTCATAGGACTCTGATTACCCCAGAATGCCAGCGGACCTCACTTAAGCAACCATGACATAAGCAAAGCAAGTAACAAAATAGACATCAGTAGCCATTACTTCTATAACCAGAAAATAATTCACTTGAAGGAACTCAGCCCTGTGGGTCTCTTTAAATCGTAATAACCAGTGTGCCTTAATGTTTATTTTCTGTCCTCCCTACGCCCACATTCGCAGGCAGGAAACGGAAGGAGCGGACTGAAGATTAGCCAGAACTGAACTTGAAGCACTTTTGAGAGTATAATTATGGAAAAGTAATTACATTAAATTGACTCACTGTTTTGGAAATATGCCAAATGCTTAAAAATGAATAATACCTTTTACCTTCCCATCAATACTTGTTAGCCAAAATGACAAAAAAAAAAAAAAAAAGATGTTACCACCACTAAAAATTTTGATTTAACAGATTCTCCACCTGAACTAAACTTGACGCTACTCAGCTGATTTCTTTGACAGTCTCAGCTTCAATAAGTGTAAATGATTTGCCACTGGATAACCAGACCTTTGAGTCACATTTCATATTAATTATTTTTTCATTTATATTAAAAATTCAATAATATGGTTATTATAGAAAACTTAAGTAATGGCACAAAATACAAATTAATAATTATTCTTAATATTGTCAACCCCCAAAGCAGAGATAATCGACATTCCAATGCTTTATACATTTTTATTTCAAAATTTAGTGTCCTTTTGTGGCTATTGCCTTGTAGTCTGCTTTTCTTTTTGCATAACAACATACTCTAGGCTTTCTCAAATACTGTTTTACCATGTAACTCTTAAATCCATGTTTTAGAAGAAAAGCACATAATTATTGAAATGGACACCTTTGTAAAACACATTGGCTGTTTTCAATATTTTATTCTAAGAAATTCTGTGCCCAAGAGACATAAATTCTTGCGGATATTTGTATTCCTTTTGAATGCATCCTTGGGAATAAAGTGTCAGTTTAAGTGGGAAGAAACACACCTTAGATGGCAATGTGAAGACCACCCTCCCACGCCACCAAGTGCCATCAGTTATAACGTCTGTGTTCTCACGGATTGTTATTTTTGAAATTTTTCCTCACTAAGCAGTTGGGTCACTTTCTGTCTTTCTTTTATTCAACCACTCAAATCTAATCATATTTTCTGTATTTGTCTTTTGAATTTTCTGCTTTTACTTGTCTGGTCCTGGTTTATCTGATTCCCAATGTGTGTTCTACGTACAGAAAATTAGGATCATGTTTCATTTATCACGGTTTTCTTTTGCTTAGTTTTCTTTGTTTTCTTTATGCCTAATGTGTGATGGATTCTTCTGACATAAAAGTATGAGAGACTGCTTTATAATATATAATAAAATAGTTTAAAAAACTAAGTAAGGCTAGAACTTGTTACTCAAGGAACTTTTACCAATAGCTCTCATTCTGCCCCAAAAGCTGTTAAGGAGTTTTGTTAAGCAATTAAATTATTCTTGTTTAGTTGTAGAAATTTTAGGAATATAAAATTAAGCACGGAGAAGGTCCTTTTTACCCTCCAAAGATATGAAAATGTATATGCTACTAATGTATGCTTCCTGCTCAATTGGGGGTTTTAGCAGTTATTCTGCAAAATTAGCTTCTTTTACTTATTTTATTAACTCTTGAAGAATTTCATACATCATATGTTGTACTTTGATCATTTTGCCCCCTCCCAACTCCTCCCAGATACATCCTTTATTCTATAAACACCCAACTTTGTGTTCTCATTTTATTTAAAACCACTCCTATCCAATTAGTGCTGGTGTGTGGGCATTTGCTGAAGTTTGTTACACCTGCCAGGCCACACCCTTAAAGTAAACCAACTCTCCCCCTCTTCCAAGCTATCAATTACCGAGAGCTCCTCAGTCAGGCGTGGGATTTCTCGCCTATGCCCTTCCCCTCACCTCTGCTCTACGCTGGGATTTTGCCTTGCTTGAGCTTGACCATCTTGGGGAGTGAGCCTTAAATTCAATGAGAAAGAGGTTGGTTATGCCAGTGATGTTCGTGCCAGCTTGCAGCAGCAAGCATACTTTTCCAGAGCGGTCATTGTTAACAGCATACAGGGTTTACAGCTGGAAAACACTGGCAATTGCTTTTCTCCTCCTGCACTTACAGCACCTTCCAGTACAGTGAAACCAGTATGGATGAAACACCTGCGTCAAATCTATCCTGATCACTCCATGCTTTCAACTATGTGACGTGTTGGGAGTGCAGGATAGAGAAGGGAATATAGGGAGGAATAGCTCATACTACAGACCTTCTAAAAGGGCCATATGAAAAACCGCTACTGCAGATGCTTTCTGTAATATACACACATAATAAATGTATATGAATATGAATATACATATATTTGTGTATGTGTGTGTGTATCTTAAATGGAATTACCCTATAACAGGGCAACAATGCCCCTACCAGACACCTTAGGGTAACAACAACAAAAAAGTCCAGTGCTAGTAATGGATTATAGTATTTGGAAGTGTCGGCCAGTAAGGGTCCACAGACTCCAGACTATTGTACGATTCTGCCGTTATTCTTGGTTATCCTCCAGAACTTGACGGTGAGACCTTATGGCTAAAAATGTCAAAATTAACATATGTATTGCTGACTTAGAGGAAAATGAACCATTCCAATGGATTTTCCTGGCTGAAAATATAAGCTCAGGAAAAGTGACAGGCCACAAGGAAAGGTTACACATGACTTTCAGCACCCCGTCCATCCCCAGCAAGGTTGAGCAGAGTATAGAGTTTTCTGAAGGTAGCTTGTCTATATTAGTGGTTCTCAATTTACCTAACACTGCGACCCTTTAGTACAGTCCTTCATGTTGTGGTGACGCCATCATAAAACTACTGCAATTGTGCTCTTGTTATGAATCATAACGTAAATATTTATGGAGATACAGGTTTGCCAAAGAGGTCCTGACCCACAGGTTGAGAGCCACAAGTTTATAGGTAACTGAACAGCAAGACAGCCCAAGAGAAATCTTTGCATCACTGGACAACACAAGTATTACCTCACGTTTTCTCCAACTCTTCCAGAAACATTCATGCTCTTTTGATGATATAACTCTTCCCTGCCATCCTGTGTTTTTCTAAGCAATTCATAGAGAAGACGACATAGCAAGTTGTATATGCTAAATAAAGATGGTCAATGTTTAGGTTTAAAAGACAGAGTCAATAGAGTAAAAATAGCCTCACTATTTAAAAACAAACAAAACCCAAGTAAGGCACTTTTTGTTAGAAGCAAAAGGAAGTCATAGTGGTGACTGAGGTCGTAATTATGCTTCACTTGCATATATGAGAAGCCACAACAGAAGTAAAGATAAGATCTCTCTGTTTAAAATTCTCTTTGCTCCACTACTTCACAGACTGGAGTATTCTCCCTGGAAGGTTGCAACACTTGGATAGTATTTCCCTGGACCTCAGATAGGCGTCTCCCTTGAGCCTCATAAACTAAAACGGAGTGGGAACAAAAGAGGCAAAGTCACCAACTTCCTCCCTTCTCACGAGTGTTTGTTCGTCTTTTCCTTATCACTCTTTATAGTCATGCTAATCACATATATAATCGCATTAAATATAGAAAGTACAAAATCAAGAGTGTAACTAATAACCTGTAAAAATATGATGATTATGAAACTATGTAACCAATAACCTGTAAAAACAGATATGATTATGAGATAGCATTCTCTAGTAATCATTTATAGCTCAGGATTTATGTTGTTACCAATGTCATTCTTGGGATTGCCTTTTTATCCACTTTAGTCCTATGCCTACGTGTCATCAGGAACTTTTTCCATTTCACATGAAGCCCCTTTTTGAAGCAGAAAGAAGAGTGGTAAAGACTTGATGACCATCGAGATGTAATTGTTAGTCTTCGCTGGGAATGATCATCATCTAAGTGCCGTGAGAAATGAGAATCATCGTAGAGATCATTCAGAGCAGGGAAGGTCCCTCAGGCTCAAACATGGTCAAGGTTTCCGCACACTCATGGGTGCCAAAGGCACTCACAGGCTCAGATATGGCCGAGGTTCCACATTCTCTTGGGTGGGTGCAGCCCTTATTGCTTCTCCAGTGTGTCTGCTAATAGAAAAACGGAAGAGGCTGGCCTGTCTCCGAGAGAGTGGAGGTCTGGTTCAGCTTCTGAAATGAGGGATAAAGGAGGAGGTTTCTCCAATTGCTGGCACATTCCTCGAAGAGGGCTAACAGAAAGAAGTAAGGTACACTTGTCTAAACTCTCAACCTGTGTCTCAGGTGACTAAGGTTTTACAGCGAGTGAACTTGTGCCCTTCCTCTGCTGTGCGACTCCCAGGCACGTTCTCCACGGAGGCAAAGCCCTTGTCATTTTTCACACTGCAACCCACAACTGCCGGGCTGGGCTGCAGTATCAAAGCGGACCAAGCAGATCTTCATGAACGAGAGCTCCGAGACCCACCACAGACTCTGGCAGCACTAACAAACATGGAGCACAGATTTTACTGGGCCCCAGTGGGCAGCAGGGGAGGGAAACACAAAATCCCACAGCAATGAGATTAGGCCACAGCCATAAAGAATCAACTTCTCTTAAAAGGTACTTTATGTCCCAACATCTTCTGGTCACACAAAACCATGTGACTGATGGTGGTGTGAAGATCTAGAGACTCTGTTAATACCACAGGTTAGATGTTAGATAGATAATAGATGATAGATAGATAGATAGATAGATAGATAGATAGATAGATAGATAGAGACAGATAATAGAGTCCATATGTATATGTGTGTGGATATATGTTGATATATTAAACAAACTTAGTTGTACTTTTTAAACAAATGTGGAGTCAATATAAAAAGATGTTTTCCTGTATTTATTCTTAACATAACACCTAGAAGCAATACAGTATAATGTTTTAAACAAAAGTCTCTCTTAATTCAGTATTTCCTTTGAAATCTATAGGGATTGTCTGTCAATGGAAGATTCAGCAAAGAGGAGAACTGTTCCTACTGATCCAGCCAGCCCTCGAAGGACAGCAATTCCCCAGTCAGGTTCTTACCTGGCTCACTACCTTCTCCGAGATTCAGTTTCCCTCCTTTATAAAACAGGAATAAAAGAACCTCCCTCAACAGCTGTGATCACATTCAAAGACACTGGTATTAATAATAGAATTACACCGAAGTCCATGGAACAGCATCCAGAACAAAACAGACCTCAGCTTATTTGATATATTAGGGTTGTTGTTTCTACCACTACTGTTGATTATTTATGCCCAAGTTTATCCAAAAACAGACTCAAAGTGACTGATAAAGATAAACAAAACACACAAAAAATAACACGCATGAACAGTAGATGAGACAAGAAGAATATTTTAACTCAGTAAATCCATCAGATTAAAATTTCTGTTTCTCCCTCATGAAATACTCGTCAAACACAGAGCAGCTAAGAGCAAGGGCAGCTGAGCAACAGTGGAAGGGCTCTTGGGAAGACTAAAACTTCATTTTTATTTCACCTCAGGTCACAGAGTCTTGCCCATGCTCCCATGAAAACACCAGTTATCAGAGAAAAGATTACTATAAACTTTAGTGTCTGGGGCACAAGGGCCAAGAAGGAGAATAACATGACCTCAGTTTACTATGTAGTAAGAGATCTGTACCAACTCCCCATTCACTCTGCAAAACAGCCTTTCTGCCCACCCTTCTCCTGATCCTCGTGCTTAGCGGGAGGTATAGCCCCGCCCTGTCATTTAGTGAGAACTCAAAAAGTGATATTCCGTCAGAAATATCATTTTAGAAAAATTATGCCACACCAAATTCCATGTCAGATCACCAGGGAAGGGAGGCATTTGGGCATGCAAATTTACCTAAGTCTACTCTTGAATATTAATTATGTATCAAGTCACCTCTCCCATAATCATTTTTGCCATAAATGTGGAGTCATTACCCAGCAAGCTTTAAGGATTAGCATTTGAAAGACTTGTTGGAGATAGGAATCCAACCAATAGATAGAAGCACTCAGCCTCCAGTGGAGAGGAGTCTATGCTCATAGTGTATGTTTGTGCAGACAGAGAATTGGGAAATCATTCCAGACATGGAAAGAAAAAGTCCAGTTAAATGTCTGTGAGTCCCTGGGACCCTTTGTTGATCAGCTTCCTAGAGCACTATTAAACCTCAGTGAAAAACAATTTAACTCCGTAACCAAACAGAAACAGCTTACAGACATGAGGAACAAAGAATAGGGCCAAAAATGGGGACTGCTGATGGCATTTGCCTTCTTGCCATCTCCCGAACATTTCCAACCAAGAAGTTGGGCAGCAGAATTTGAAGCAGGGAGACCAGGGCTCGCTCCTAGTCTGCAGACCCTCTGCTCTCTCTGAAACACCACACTCGGAAAAACTAATCCAGTTTGAGTCCTGACCAGGCATTCAGCCAAAAGAGTCCCTTGAAATCAGTACTGAGCCCAGGAACTCAGTGTGGAAATGCATCAGAAGGTGGATAAGGAAGGCAGTTTAAAATGAGAAGGGATTGTTACAACTTCTTGCAAACACGCTTTCTTTGACAGAGCTGAATACTGAGAATGTAGACCTGGCAACTGAAGTGAAGAGGGTGAGAAATTCAGACTGGGCAGAATGGTCAAATCGATGACTGTCACCCACACCAACGTGGTCCAGCCTGACGATAGCTGTGCCTAAAATTACAGACAGCCGGGGCCTCTGCTCCTCCGCCAGCTAGACGGCATATGTGTGACAACCACAGAAACCTGCTATGGCCTCAGTTCATCCTTGGCGCCATTCTCCAAATCCCTAGCTCTCACCCAGCACCAGGGGCAAAATCTTTGCCCCTTTTACTAAAGCACCAACTGCAATGTCTCAACAAACATGGATATTTTCTTTGCAGAAACTGGGTGGAGACATAGGGTGCTCTGGAAGGTTTGAATGGAAATGCAATCTTGTTTCAAAATAATCTTTGCAATATTTTTTAATTCTATCTACAAAATAACTATAAGATAATTTAGAAAGATGCCGGGTGATGGTGGCGCATGCCTTTAATCCCAGCACTCGGGAGGCAGAGGCAGGCGGATCTCTGTGAGTTCGAGACCAGCCTGGTCTACAGAGCTAGTGCCAGGACAGGCTCCAAAGCCACAGAGAAACCCTGTCTCGAAAAACCAAAAAAAAAAATACTTATTAATCTTAGAATGCTTGAAAACATGAATTTCAATATTCATGCTTATAGATTAGAATCTAAAATAAATTAAA
>NW_026067971.1:1809878-1865125 GCF_014885135.2 Alexandromys fortis | reverse complement strand
CGAAAAACCAAAAAAAAAAAAAAAAAAAAAAAAAAAGATAATTTAGAAAGATACAGGGGTTAAATGTGGTATGATTTTACTGTGTGTAAAATACCCAGAATAAGTAAGTCTGGTGAGAGAGAATGAAAGCAATAGGGTAGGGGCAGGGAAAGAGAGAACTGGGGAGTAGTGGAGTCATCCGGAGATAAGAGGAGACAGCGACTCCACATCGCTGAGATGGTTCTAGTGCCTTCGAATTGCACACCTTAAAATGACTATCTTTCTTTTATGTGACTTACAAATTTTATCTCAGAAGTTTGGTGGAATTTCCTTATGAGCTGGATACTAGATGACTTTGTGGAATTATTAATTTTCTAAAGTGTGACAATGCTGTTTCATCAGTAGGAGAACTTTCTTTTCAAAGTTGAAAGTGGGAGTCTCTAGGGATAAGAAACCATCATATCTACAATTCCCAATATTTCAGTAAAAGAACGTGTTTGTATACAGAAAGTAAAGCAATATGGCAAAAATATGATTGTTGACTCTAAGTGGAAAGCAACCAACTGCTCATTGTGCTAGTTTTCAATGTTTCATTATCATCAAAACTTGCCAAATATTGAGACAAAACATTTTAATGATTCTTTAAAATTATGAATAAAGATCAGGGTTCATATTAATTAATTAATTAGTGCAAAAATTTTCCAAGTACCTTCTTGATGCCAGATACTATGCTAATACTTAGGAAGCATTAATGAAAAAAGGTACAACATGACCTTATTATTCCAGTCTACTGTGGATAGCCATAAATAAGCAAGCATCACAATATAAGTTATGCTCTGAAGATGCCAACAAGGACTCCAAGTCTAACACCTACAGGATCTTACTTAGCATCCTTGAGAAACAGTCCGGTAAAACCCACTGAGAAGTAACCTAGACTAGACTTTCACCAAGAGACCGCAAATATCACAAACAAATGAAAACAGGTAGCAGTGTTTACAGGAGGCCATGCCGTCTGCAAGGGGCATTGCCACTCAACCTCAGCCAACAGGAAACCACTCCAGAATGAGAAAATCAGCAACTAAGGAAGCCAAGCAGTGAGTCTCAGTTGTACATGAGCCCACGTTTACAGCACATCCCAGTCTTGCCTGTAGAGGTATCTGCCCTTCCTAATGGTGGGAGGAGGGGAGTGGGCAGCCAAAAGTGTACGAGAAGAGCAGGAGGCACTGGAAAAGCTCCAGGGCTGGGTGGGCAAGCATAGCCATGACCACCAGCCCGGTGCAGATCAGTGAGTGCTCATGCAGCCCAGAGCCGCCCTGCTGAGCGTATTTTTCATTTTCTTTTAAATACAAATGCCAGGAGGAGACCCAGGGTAGTAATTCCCATAGCTGAGAACCCCCAGTCTGTTCCAAGTTGAATTGATTGTCTCTCTAGAACTACTTAAACAGAATCACATGGCAGAAGGATGGCAAGGGCTACTTTTGCACGTTGCTGGGTGTGCCCACTGCAGGCCGACTCTTGCTGACTCTGGTTGGAGAACAGAAGTTGGCACTTACATTTCCTGTTACCATGATCACCACATTCACAGAGGAGGAGGACCTTGGGGAGGAGACTCATTGGAAGGGAATACTCAGCAAATTTGAAATTAATAAGATGATGCTGACCTTAAGAAATAAACAAATTAGGCTACACGATTTTTAGGTCACCTTCTCCCCAAGGGACAGCAGGGGGTTCCCACTCATTGGTCTAGAGAGAATTGTAGTCTGGGGACAGGTTCAGCACCGTATTTAGGATTTCAGGCTGGGAACTCTGAACGATTTTCCACAAAAATCCACGGCAGCCTCTTGTGCCCAGAGGGTTGCCAGGCCATCTACAAACCCTGGGCTGCTGCTTCTCAGCACAAAGTTTAAAATAGCCGCATTGAAGAACAATCTCCCCTTTCCTATCTTGAAACACATCTCTGGGTGTTATTTTATCCTATTCTGGGGCCTGAGAAGAAGCCTGGCTGCTAATTCGCAGCTCTGGCACTTTGAAGTCCCATTGATATTCCAAACTCGGGAGCCTCCCATATCATAAAGGAATCTTCCACCCGCCCCCCAGCCACACTACAAATAAACTTGCTTCAACAAACCCACAAGCCGCCCTGCGCCCCAGTGCCCCAACGCCAGCCAGCCTCTGAGAACGGAGCCAGAGCAGCGCAAGCTCTGTAGAGAAAATAATATCCTCAGCATGGAGCCTGAAGCAAGAAAAACAGTGAGCTATTTAAACCCCTCCATTTCTCTTTTAAAGACTTGGGTGTTCTTCAGAAAGAGAATTTTCCTCCCGCCTCACAAGGGTCCAGAGTGTTACTCACTTTATTTACAGAGCTTTGAAGTGAGCCTCCAAAGTTTGAGTTCAGCTTCAAGGAATGTGAGGGTCAAATCATTTTCCCTTTCTGATGAAGGGAAGCTGTGAATTTAATACCACAATTTATTCAACACGAGGAAATGCACCAGGGCACGCTCTGCTATTCATGTAGACACTTGGAACCGTATCACACTCCAAAGACTTTGTACAGTTGGGCTAACAGACGCAAGACATTTAATGAGCCTTCTGGCTAACCCATTCCTCCCAGTCTCAGCACCTGTAAAATGCAGGCCACTTTGCATCTAATAGTGGGCGCAGACTGGATTGTTTCAAACACTGCTAGACGCATCATCTTCTAGAAACAAAATCATTAAAACTGCATCCCTATGGTATGTGTATATTTTATGAAACCTGGAGGTTAAATAGCACAGCTGGGCCTGTGGCTTCTCGTGGTGACCTTCCAGTTGACCTCTCTTTGTACAAGTGCCCTTTTGAGCTTTATTATCTTAACAAGAACCCGCATTTATATAGCTGCTTTCTTTATGGAGCTTGAAGTGCTTTGTTGACCTTGGAATGCCCTTCATGCATAGGAGGATGCTTGCCCTAGGCCACAGAGCTGGCTAGACATTCACAGGCTAGGGACCAAAACATTCAGCTGTGAGCTAAAGTTAGTGCTCACAGTGCAGTTTTTCAAGCTGCTCTTGGGGCTGGAACGATGGGGGCATCCCGCTGCCTGCAGAACGTGATCACACCCAGGCACATTTTAAAGAAATACAAGAAGTCAAACATCGGGTCTTTGAGCACGCATCTAGAATCCCTGTGGCCTCTGTTTCCCCACCTGCTAAATGGGCTTGGAGCTCATAACGTGGGCATCTGCTGTGACCCTCTTAGGTCTACTTAGCCGCTCTCGCTGTTTCTTATTTGCAGCTGATTTCACGTGTTGGGCTGATTAATTATGAATGACCTGACACTATATTCATGGACTTACATGTATTATGCTATTTAATGCTTACACTAATCGAGTTAGACTAGGTACTCTTACTAGCAGACACAAGACAAAGGCACTGACAGTACCCTGAGGACTACTTCACAAGCTGATGGAACTCAAGTTCAAGGCCGTCTCTTGCCTCTGAACTACGTGCTTTTCACACAGCCCCTTGTTTTCTGTGACTGCCTCAGACCTTATGATATACAGGAGACCTATAAATAATCAGCTGTCATACAATATACTAAGTAGAAAATAAATTTATTTATTTATTTATTTATGATTTTTTTTTTTTAGGCAGGGTTTCTCTGTATAACAGCCCTAGCTATCCTGGAACTAGCTCTTGGAGACCAGGCTGGCCTCAAACTCACAAAGATCTTCCCAAGTGCTGTGATTTAAGGCATGCACCACCACCGCCTGGCAATAAAATCCACCTTAGGTACACTATACTGGACCACTAATAGCCACGATAATCTCACACTGTGGTACACTTGGGGCTCTGTGCGGCTATTGTCTTCTTTCTGCTCTGCCTGGCTTCCTTGCAGTTCCTCACCTGGGGCTGTGCCTCAACTCCAGCCTCCCCACTCCTGGTTTCGAACAAAATGTTCCCTTGGGAGAGCAGATAATGAACACTCCTAGTTTTTTTTTTTTTTTAAAGAGGATCATGTGAACCCCCAGGAATAAACAGGAAGTTTCCAGGGACTATGTGGCAAGGGAGACATGAGGTATTGCTTTCCAGACCCTCTGTTTCTTGTTTATTTCAGTGAGAGGAGAGGAGGGCCTTTGCTTCCGTTTTCTCTTTCTTAAAACCGGTTGACCCACAGTTCCTAAAAGTTTATTAGAAAAAAAACAAGCTCTTTTTTTCTCACCTACTTTTTCATTCTCCCTTGTGATAACAAATAAATAAATAATTCATTTTTTTTCTCGGCAAAGCCCAAAGATATAAAGACGTCCAGGCCACCAAACAATTGGAAACTCTGTCACTGATGTCCGAGGCTTCCTAACTACTTTCAAGGACGATTTAATTCAACTGTCACCTAATGGATCACTTAAAATCATTCTTGATTTGGGTTGGGATGGCTATCAGGATTTCAGACAACTGAGAAATGTTTCTGGAATCAAACTTCCTCCTCTTCTATTACTTACTGAACAACGGGAACAGAGCTAATGTGGTTCTTTCTCACTCTAGCAATCATGAGACATTCCCAGCCCCACTGAGCTACAATTTAATTGAATGAATAAAATAAATTTTGTACCGGGATTTAAATGAAAGTACATTTCGATACAAGTTCCTGTTTTAAAATTGTTATTTATCAAAATGTGTAAATGCACATTATTTTGACCAATTGCATGCTATAGCCATGAAAGTGACTCAATAACGTTTTAACATTTATAGCTTGATGCTAAAGACAATTTTGAATTAAAATGTCAACATATATACATATTTTAGTAGAGAATTATGATATGACAATCTACAAAAACTTCAAGTCTTAAATGTATTACATAAAGATAAAATTCCTCGGGGAAAGCAGGCTGGGGAAATGACTTCAAAAGAAAAATAAATGAATGTTGTAAATGCCCCGCTTGTTAAGAGGAGTGTGTGTTTGTGAACTGTTAAATAGGTGAGAGCTGATAGCCAAGTGGTATTTAGACTCTGCTTGATTCATTTTAAAGGGTGACGTAATAACTCTATGTAAAACTCAATATTTACAATATTCTACTTAAAGGTGAGCCTTCGCTGTACAGTGGACACCCACTGAAAATGGATCAGGTGACCCTAAGCTTTTTCCAGTTCTCTGAAGTGGTGCATGGAAGCACACTCTGAAGACCACACATAGAAGGAAGAAGCAACGCTCACCCCCGTCACCCGGCAAGCACACAGGAGGTGACTGGCAATGGGTGAAAGGCTTTAAATGCAAACAGCTCACAACTGATGGGAGCTGGCGACTCGTATAGTCGCTCTCTGCTCCTGCACGGAGCCTCACAACCAAGTGTGGCACAGCCCTAGCCCTGTGCCTGCTGACTATCATTTTCACAACAGTCCGGCACATTTTCAAACCCTGCAAGATTACAGTGTCAGAGTGTGCGGTTAGTAGATGAAGTCTATATTAAAATCCTCTCCTGAACATGTACTCGTAGGAGTGGGGCCCAGTCGGACTGCAAATCCCTTTGGAGCAGAATCTGATCATGCATCCCAATTGTGAATGCATTTATTTACCTTTAACGCACCAATGACATCTGAGACTGACTTCATAAATAACTTTGCACCTTCAGTAACCTGTTTTGCAAAATATGTAGAGTCTGGAAACTGCCCAGACATGATAGGTTAAATAAATTAAGATAGCACAGAAAACTATACCGCTAAAAAAAAAAATTAAAAAACTAACACCTATAAACAGGCACACAGAAATCTATTGTTAAGTGGGAAACAAAATCACAGAGCTTGTGATATTGACGGCGTGCAAAGTGCTGTGCGGAAGAGGCTTCCTGACTGGAACTGTTCATGTCTGTATCTGTCCCAGCGGCTTGCAAAGGCACCAGGGTGGGCACTACCTGACTGGAACCAACCATTCCTGTCTGTCTGTATCTGTCCCCAGTGGCTTGCAAGCACCAGAAGAAGGAAAAGAGAGTATTAAAGGCACAGGGTGGGTGAAGACAAGACGAGATTGGGGATGGTCAGGGGATACCTTTTATAACATTTTGATTTTTGACACATGCACTACAGCTGATCCCAAACCTAAATGAACTAAAGAAGGTTTGCACTAGCCGCAGTCCAGGGCTGGGCCTGGTGCACGTTAATTAGCTAACCTTATCAGCGGCCCCCGTCCATGTTTTCTCGGTATGAGCATGGGTGCATATTTTATTGATTTTGCTGCAGGAACAGTAATTGCTAAATTGGAGCTCCATGAAATGCAACCCCCACAGAAGCTTAATTTATTTAATGGTTTTAAGCAATTTACAAAAAGTGACTGAAGGATTTGTATTTGGCTCTCTCCCTACATTTCTCCTTTCTTTCTCGTTCCAGCGTTTGAGTAACCTGCTTTTTGTTGAGCACACTTGGATGTAGAGCAGAAGTATTTTAATGGCACATTTAGTGCCATTTATAATAATGTTTTTAGTTATTAAAATGTACCCAAGGGAGGGCCCGGACAGCAACATAACTAATTACGCCCATGCAGAGGCTGGCATTGGCAAAGGAGGCCAGCTCTCACACCCCATCCAATTTGTCACCAGCGGGACCTCAGTGAGACCTCTCCTCCCTGGACCCCTTTGTTCTGCTAGTCCATCAGCCTCCCGCTGCCTTCATTTCCTTCCCTACTGAGCTAGGACCCCGTGGTCATGGTTTCAACCGCCTCTTGTCAGCATCTTCAATTTCCCAGACCCTTTGCCTTCTGCCATGTGCCCCCTGCCAACCTCCAACTCCGGATGCCCCCCAGCAATCCATCTCTTTGCCTTGTACCATTAGAGCCAAGCCCAGCTGGAGTGGAGAGTCACACCACCCCACAGGTGGACATCGTGAAGGAGTGGGGTTTGTTGACTTCAGCTGAATTCTTCATACTGTTTCTCACCCTTTCTTCAGTGGAACTTTCCCAAGTCCTCGTCCTCAGGTTCCAGAAACCCCCTCCACCAGAGGGCGGGTCTCTCTATCCATTTCACCCCTTTCTGCTCTCTCTTCTTCCTTTTTTTTCTCCATTTTCTTTTATTTCCTCTATTATTTTCATTGGGTTGAGTTGGCTTTCTGGATCTCTGTGCTTCTGGGAACTGGGTTTGCTTTATTACCTTGTTGCATTTCTTGAGCTCACTCTGCTTTCATTCTGCCTTTAGCCAGATAACCCTCATCTCTGCCCACCCCATCCCTACTGCTCCCTGATTCTGTCTACTTTTCCTTCTGTCTTTTCTCAGTTGTCCCAGAGCTATCAAATAGTTTTATTCTTCCCTCTTCCCTTTCTACTCACATGATGTGGCTTTACCCTCTATATGCTATGAATATGTTTCACTACCATTGGTTATTAAAGAAGCTGTTTCAGCCAATGGCTTAGAATAAAATCAGGTGAGAAATCTGAACAGAGATGTAGAGAGAAAGAAGGCAAAGTGAAAGAGACACCATGTAGCTGCCAAAGGAGACAGATGCCCCAGAAACTTACTGGTAAACCACAAGCCTTATGGTAAAATATAAAATAATAGGAATGGATTAACTTAAAATGGAAGAGTTAGTTAATAAGAAACCTAAGCTATTGGCCAAGCAGTGTTGTAATTAATATAGTTTCTGTGTGATTATTTGGGTCTGGGCGGCCGGGAAACAAATGATCAGTTTCTGCCTACACACACACACACACACACACACACACACACAGAGAGAGAGAGAGAAACTAACCTTAGGGCGTATGGTACCATCAGTGTTTCATTCTCCCCAAATGACTAGAGTTGACACGGTAGACTTTAATTGGTTTTAAGAGTGGGGGGTCCTACTCTGTGGAAGAGGTTCTTTTTGTAGACAGTACTGTACTTTCAGAGTAGTAGGAAGATTGAACCTGTTTCTCCAAACACCTGAGTTGAAGATGTAACTACCATGCTAGGACCTTAATCTAACAGGGAAAACAACACTTCAACACTTCCACAGCTTTTTCTTCTTCGATACTCCAAATACTTCCACCCTGTAAATAAGTTTGTAAGCATGGTTAAAAAAAATTTTTTTTAAAGTGCAACCAATGACTTTATCCCAGAAGCACAAGCCCCAACACACACACACATATACACATATACACACACACACAAAGCATGAAAACCAAGACAAAACAACCTCTGAAAAACTACAAGCCTCAATAATGGTCTCCAGTGAAAATGAATTAGATTAAATCTCAAAGAATTCACAGCAGTGATTATAAATATGTTCAAATAAATCAATGGCAATACAAATGAACTCTTGGGAATTGTAAGATGACACAAACAAATAGATGAGTGAAATAAGGAAATAAATATACATGATATGAAAGTGCAAATTATTAAAGACAAATACTGGGAAAATCAATCTGAAATATTTGAAGTGAAAAGTTCAATAAATTGCATAAAAACTCCATGGAAAACATCGCCAATCAAAGACAGGACAAAATATCATGACTTGAAGATGAGGGAGATGAACTGAAACATTCAGACAGTGACAAGGAAAAACCAATGAGAAAGCACAAACAGAATGCGACAGAAAGGACAAACCTACATGAGACATGAGAAAGACACAAGAATTTCATGTTAAAGGCATACAAAGCATTGTCAATAAAATCATAGCAGAAAGCAGCCCAAATCTAAGGAAATAAATGCCCTTCCAGTGAGGGGATCTTTTGGAGCATAAATTAGACAAGAGCAGAAAATGAACTCCTAATGCTTTGTGCTACTTAAAACCCGATTCAGAACAAAGAAAGGATATGAATGCTGCAAGAGATAAATGCAAAGTCACATACAAGAGCAGACTAATTAAAATAACAGTAGATTTATCAACAGAAACTTTAAAAGACGAGAGAGTTTGGAACGAAGCATTTTAAACTCTGAAAGACAACTACTGACTCAGATTGATACCCCTAGCATAACTGACATTACTGAAAGAAAGAGAAAACTTTCCCCAATAAAAACAAGCTAAGATAATTCACGACAACTAATCTCTAGTCTTATGGGAATCTGAGTTTAGGTCCTTGTCACTGTGATAAAACACCATGACCAAAAGCAATTTGGGGAAGAAAAAGTTTATTTCAGCTTACAGATCCACATCGCAGCTCATCCTTGAAGGAAGTGAGGACAGGAACTCAAGCAGTCCGGAATGCAGAAGTGAAGTAAAAGCCATAGAGGACTTGTTGACTGCTGTGTTCCCTATAACTCACTCAGCCTGCTTTCTTATACCTATCCAGGACCATCTGCCAAGGGGTAGCACAACTCACGATGGACTGGGCCCTCCTACAACTGTCATAAATCAAGAAAATGTTTAACAGGGTTTCCTGCAGGCCAGTCAGTTGAGGTTCCCTCTCCTCAAATGACTCTATCTTGTGTCAAGTTGATCTAAAACTCACCAGCCCAGAATGCTTCATGAAGAGAAAGACAAGCTCATCCATGTAGCTACAAGAAAGAATAAACCATACTAGGACTATAGTCAATAAATTAGAAAAAAAAGAAAACACCATACACTACAAAATCAATAAATTACAGGAACTAATACAAATTTTTTATAGTAACTCTAAATATTAGTGGTCTCAATTTCCCAATCAGGGCACAACACAATGGATTAGAATATAGTGTTTATATTTATTGCTTCCATGATACATACCTCACTATAAAAGATAAACAAACACATCCTATGGTGGCCCCATAGGCTTATATGTTCCAACACCTGTTCCCAGTTGATGGAACTATTTAGGAAGGATTAAGGTGTGACCTTGTTGGAGGAGGAGTGTCGTGGGCCAGGGCTAAGGGTTTTAAAAACCTCCCACCACCTCCAGTGCTTTCTCTGCTTCCTGATTGTGAATCTAGAAATGAGCCCTCAGTGGCTGCTGCAGTCCATTCCTGCCTGCCTGCTGCTATGCTCCCTGTCACAGGCTAGTAGACTCCTAACCTCTGGTACTGTAAGCCCCCAATAAACCCTTCCTTCTGTAAGTTGCTTTGCTCACAGTGTTTTATCACAGCAATAGAAACATAAGACAAGGCCTTAGGGCAGAAAAAATAGAAAAGGGCATTCCAGACAACCGGAAGTAAGAATCAAGCGGGTGTTGCAGCTGTTTTAATATCTCACAAAATGAAATTCAGACAAATATTAATTGGAAGAGATAAAGAAGATCGATCAATTCATATTGATCAGAACAATCAAGAGGATATTATAATTTCAAGTATGATTTAGTAGATTATTTTATAACAAGATATATTTGAAGAACTAAACCCTCTATTTTTAAATATTTGTGGCAGAGTTTCTCAGCAGCAGGTCCTGTTTTTTCTACTGAATAATTCTTAGTGGTGGGGCTTTCACGTGCATTGTGGGATGTTTCTGAGCATCCCAGGCCTCTACTAAATCAGATACACTCTCTATTCACCTCCCCCAAGATGTGGCAAGAAAAATGTTGGGAAATATTGTCAGGTGCCCCCTGACAGAAAAAAAAATATTTCAAATACCAGTCAGATACAAATATTCCTAATGTTAAACCAAATATACATAAAAATATACATAAAAATAGTTTATAAGAAAAATATAAACTAAACATATTCATTAGGAACAAAACCCTCCAAAAGTATTGGGCTTAAAGTTAAACCAAAACTACATTC
Source organism: Alexandromys fortis (assembly GCF_014885135.2). Lineage (NCBI taxonomy): Eukaryota > Metazoa > Chordata > Mammalia > Rodentia > Cricetidae > Alexandromys > Alexandromys fortis. The sequence continues at coordinate 1,854,522 of NW_026067971.1, read as the reverse complement.
AGATCTATTTCATGGCATTCCCAGGTAAAATAAAGGATCTTTATTAATTTAAATTTTAAATAAAAAGTGAATCATTTTTCACATGCATGTTTGTGACATGCTTAAAATTTTATCTGCTGTCTACCTGAAATTCTAATTTAACCAGGGATCATATTTACCCCCTACCTCCCCTGCTAAGTCCTGCTGCCTCCCAATGCATCCCCTTCCAAATTCATCTCTTCTGTTCTTAGATCCAACTAATGTCCTGTGTGTAAGAGTGTGGGGCCATCCGCTGTAGTGACCAGTGGTCACAATAACAAAGATAAATGATGATCTCTTCCCAGTTGTCATCAATTTCCAATAATTCTTCAGCTAGGGGTTGGACTCCATGAACGCTTCTCCAGTCCATGCTAGGATGTTTTTCTGGCCTGGTCTTGGACAGCCCGTACAGAGGTGAGCACAGATGTGGTGAGGTCGTGAGTGCATTGACCACATCCTTTCTGGAAGACACCGTTCATAGCATTCCTTTGCATCTTTATACACCCTCTTGTGAAACGTCCTCTAAGTGGGAGGATTCCTACAGATGTCCCTTTTAGGACTGAGCACTTTGACTACTTGTGAATAAAAGCTTTCCTGGCAGACAGAGGCTGAGAGCAGCCTCTATCTACAAGTGTGAGTGAAGATATTTAGAAGGTAGTGTGATAACGTAACCATTTAGCTAAAAGACAACAGCAACTTCTTTTCTAGGGTCTGTCACCTCCCTAACTGTGAACTTTTGACAAGGGTTACAGAACTAGGCATGAATCCCCCCTGTTGGCTACCCCATAACAGCCATGATACTATGACACCACTGGACAGGTCTTGCCTGACAGTTCTGTATTGTAGTATGGAGGGTCCAGCCCTGCCTAAGACCATTGATATCTTTTCTTTCCAGTGACCTGTATTATTCCTTCTATGACCATGAAATCTATCCAGCAAAGAAAAAATTCCAGGACAGTTCAAGATTGATTTCACTGTGTCCTTTAGCCAAAGTGTGTGCTATCCCGGGCAATGGAGTCTTACCACCCAGACAGATGTGCAACCAAGAACAATGGCATTAGCCAATTTAAAGCCACACTATTAAATGATGAATGTGTCACCAAAGAAGTAAAGAGAGAACTTTTTAAAGTTATAGAGTTGAATGGAAATAAATACCCAACCTACCAAAAAGTACAGGCTGTTAAAAACAGTCCTAAGAGAGGAGTTTACTACTGTGTTAAAGAAATCTCAGACAAAAACTTTAATGTACCTTAGGGTTGTGGAAAAACAGGAATAAGTCAAACCCTAAATCAACAGACAGAAGGAAATCATTAAGATACATCTCTCTGAATCTTTCTTTACCCCTCCCATCCCTGTGTGTGTGTGTGCGTGCATGCGTGTGTGTGTGTGTGTGTGTGTGTGCACGCGCGTGCATGCACACATGTCTGAGGAGACCAGAAGAAATCCTCTGGTGTTGTTCCTCTTCAGTCTCTTTCCATTTTTTTTTTTTTGATGCTCACTAGTTCAGCTAACCTGGTTTTCTAGAGATCTGAAGGACCTGTTTCTTTTTTTACAGTGGGATCACAAGCACACACCACTATTCCTGGTACCTTCACATGGATTCTGGGAACTAAAATTGGGTCCTCATACTTACATGGCTGCCTCCTCAACCCTAGACAACAATATTCTTACCAAGGACTTATGCAGGAACTATTGGTAGAATATTCCCTTCACACCTGAAGTCTACAGAGCCTGTCAGACATATTTACCACTAGCTAAAATGTTTCCAAGGCAAGTTACATAAGCCAGCTTAATTTCCTTTTCATTTTAAGTAATTGGAGTAGGCTCATAAATGATGTCAATATCATCCTGACTAATTCACAAACGCTATCTCACTATTTCAAGCAAAGCTATAAATAGATAACGTTGCACACTATGTATTAAGGAGTTGAGTTGGCACGGTGGTACGTATCTGCAATCCCAGAAATCCGGTGGCAGAGAAAAGACAATCATGAGTTCAAGGACACTCTCAGCTACGTGACAAGTTTGAGCCACTCTGAGCTATATGAGACTCTATGTCAAGAGGAGGGGGAGGAAGAGAAAGAGAAAGAGAAATAAAGGGAAGAAGAAGGAAAAGAGGAAGAGAATGAAAATAAGGAAGAAGGGGAGGAAGGGTTGAAACTAAAAGAAATCATGTGAGAACCAATATTTGAATCCCTCTGTTTGGCTAGCCCAGTACAACTCCATAGCAGGACCTCCCTGAGCCTTTTCTAGAGGCCACACAGTCTTCTTTCATTACAGCTGTGCGTGATTATCAGTTTTCCTTCGTTTCTTCTTGTTAGTCTGAGACCCTGCCTTCTTACTGTCAATGAGGAAATGCAGAATAAAAGTCTGTCACCTGCGTAGACCTCAGTTGGGATTTTATCCTTGTTAAAAAAAAATTGTTTTTTGGCCCAGAAGCAAGTTGTAAGGTTTAGAGTTACTAACAGTGTTGACCTATGACATAATGCAAAATCACTTACATCACAACGGAACCAATAGAGTGTTTGAGATACTTGTCCACACTTAATAGCAATTCCATAAGAAATCTACCAATCTACTCACAGAGAAGAAACAACAAGCACCATAGTGGTCAATGTATGTTTACACTAACTTGTGCTGTGTTTTGTCAGTCACCCCCCCCTCTCTCTCTCTCTCTCTCTCACACACACACACACACACACAGTCTATCTTCCTTTTCTGAATTCCTTCCTCAAAATGTGGCCTTATTTGCAAATAATGTAAGATGGGGTCCTTCTGGAGCAGCATGGCCTCTGATACAGTATGTCTGACTAGCATCCTCCCAGGAAGACATTGCAGAAGAGCTGGAGGACGAGAGGAGTGCCGGGAAATGCTGTCTTCTGGCTATGACATTGTCACACTCAGGAACTCACTGCAGCAGCAGTTACCTACACACCACCTCACAATGAAAGTCAGCATTCCAACAGGCAAGCACGAGCTGAGCTCTGTAGGTTACAAGAAGAAGGAAGAGGAGAAGGATGAGGAGGAGAAAGAGGGGAGAAGGCAAAGAGGAGGAAGAGGAAAGCAAGAACTCAGATGGGAGTGTGGATATGGTGAGGTGTCTGGGGAAGTGTGAACAAGGAGTTGGGCTGGATATAATCAAGATTCGCTGTTTATATGTATGAAATTGTTGAATATTAAATAAAAGATAATCTAATTTTTTTTAAAGAAAGACAGGCGGTACTGGATAGAAAAAAAAAAAAAAAAAAGAACCATCACCAAGCCAAGAAACGCTAATGACTGCTAGGGGTAAAACAAAAGTAAGTGGGGCAAATTCTCCCCAAGAGCCTCATGGAAAGCGTCCTCTTACCAACTTGATTTCCTTCTCATAGCCTCCAGAATTGTGAAAGGATATACTCTATTTTTATTTTAAGGCACTTAGTTCAAGATATTTTGTTATAGCTGTCATAGGGCAATTAATACAGTACTCTGGGACATAATTAGCAGTATCTGGCTTGGGGCTGGAGAGATGGCTTAGCGGTTAAGAGCACTGGCTGCTCTTCCATTGGTCCTGAGTTTAATTCCCAGCAAATATACGGTGGCTAACAACCATCCATGATGAGATCTGGTGCCTTCTTCTGGCCAGCAGGTAGACTTGCAGGAAGAATACTGTATACATAATAGATAAATAAAATATTTTTTTTAAAAAAATCTGACTCACAGGGTCATGAAAGAGATTGAATAAGATAAAAAATATGAAGAGCTTAATAATGCTGGCACAAACTAAATAGTTGGGAAATGGTGACGATGATTATTCATAACTATTGTTAATAACCACACATTATGATATAACAATGGTGAAACTTTCCCAACAAGAAGCATCACATCTCTCACCCCCAATCCTTTATCTTGGCTCCTCCCTACTCAAGGGCCCAGCAAAAGTAAGTGAACGCATTGTGGGTACAGAGGTTCTTGTGTAGCCGTCAGAAACCAGCCTTTGGGGAATGCTGACCAACACCACTTAGATGTCTTTGTGTGAGAGGAGGAGAAGGACCTAGTCGATAGGCATCCTTCATAGCTCCCAAAAACAGAGCCATCAATCTCCTCCTAGGTGACTGTCACATTGAACATTTTCAGGCAGCTTTTTCAACCTTGGAGGTTTGGGCAACCTGCCAGTAATGAAGATGTATTAATGCTTAATGCAGCTTAATGTAATAGGTGTCATGTTCATAATTTACAGAAGCTCTTTCTAAAGCATTAAATTCATTTATACTCCTTAAAAGCTACTCAATCGTAGGGGCTAAGTTAGTTTGCTGGGGTTTCTTTTTTAGGATCAAATGATATATAAATTGTTAACATTTCCAGACTCATCCATTAGTGCATGTGAAAGCAATAAATGTGCCAAAGGAGCAATAACATGATCGAGGAAAGTCATTGTGGTCATTAGGGCTGAAAGGGTTTCATTTATGGCCCTGGGAAAGAGAGTGAAGGCTGTAAAGTAGACCCAGGAGCTCCCGGTGACCAGAAGTCCAGCCCCATTATGCTCACATGAAAATAAAACAAAATGGACATTTTAGCTGGTCAAAAGTGACAACGGATTGTGCCTCCTACTTCATAGGGCCTCGTCCCTCGGGCTTCCAGCCACCATCTTGAGCAAAGAAAACGGGATGGATTGCTGAGGTCTTCACATCCCAACTGTCAGCTTGCGGACTATTGATTGGCTGTTTGGTAAATAACTCTAAGAAAAACAGGGGCCATGACTAATGAGAGCCCTTGCTTGTTGGGCAGATCAGGGAGGCCAGTAATTAATGGACTTATAAATCCTAGTATCATGCCTCCCAAGTCACCCTGGAACAGCAGAGGTACAAGAAAAAGCCATAACTGTATCCACCAGATGAAGTCAACCAAGGGCCGTCACCCATTGTCATCCGCTGACAACCACCATAACTCATGTGGCTGTGAGTCAACCCCCAAAATACTGCAGAATTCGAGATGCATGACAAAAAGAAAAGTGGATGACCATTTTTAAAAATTCAGAAGGAAGCCTAGCCCCCCTGTGTTTGTTTTTCTCGGGCCTCTGTATAAACAGAATCAATCACCTTGACCTACCTAGACAACAAAATCTGTAGGGGTGGATCTTGATCATCAGGTTTTTTCGGTTTGGTTTAGTTTGGTTTGTTGTTTTGGTTTGCTTTTGGGATGTTTGTTTGTTTGTTTGTTTGTTTGTGACAAGGTCTCCCTACTTCACCCTAGCTGGCCAGGAACCCACTCTATAGATCAGACTAGTTTCAAACGCAGAAAACTGCCTGCCTCTGCTTCCAGAGTGCTGGGATTAATGGCATGCTCCCCAATGTCCAGTTGCCATCAGTAGTTTTTTAAATGCACAAAGGAATTCCCATGCATAGACCGGATTAAGAATCATTAATTTAACTAATATTGAGGAAGAACTATGAAGGCTCTAACTGACATTTCGCGGCACGTCGGTCAGTTCCCCACGAATGAGTGGCAGGCCGTCAGTGCTGGCCTTCAGCATTCTTCTCAAGAACTCACTCGACAGTCTATTCAGGTGTCCTCTGTAGGAGGCTTCAGGGTTCTCCTCAGCATCAACAGACATGAAGAATCAAAGAATAGACCTTTTCTCCAAGCAAAAGTTCCATGGATGATACAGGGATATATAGGGGAACACTGTTGATTTACACCCTCCCTGAGTCCACAAGGTATGCCAGGTCCTAGTAGAGCACTGGCCATCTCTCTCTTGGACAAACAGCTGGACCAGTGTCTGTGAGACTTCGCTCAGAGAGGACCTTGCTGAAGGTGTCTCTGTGAACTCCTGTTAATTCCATAAACCGTCAGACTTTGTCTTCATGGCAGCAGAGCCACGATGCGGAATAACGTTGGTATAAAGGGTAAACACTGGGCACGAGAGATGGGCACTCTAACTAAACCCACATCCACAAGAGAGGCTCGTGTTACTAGTGCCTCTAACGACCTCTAATTAAGTCATGTCATGTAGCCAGATTTGACTCCGAGAAAGAAATGCCTACAGTAATTGCATTTAGTTCATCTTGTAGCACGCTCCCAATCATAACTGCTAATTCAATTGTACGTTCATCCTGCCAGCTCGTTGCCATTAAGCACACATTTAATTACTTCAATAAGGGATTAATATGCAGCACACCAAAGGAGGGCCTGAGCACTGTGCCAAAGCACACAGCTGCCCCAGCGTTTAGCCCAGAGATAAAACAAGAATATCATTGGGCAGCTTAATCCTGTTCCAAATACATCATTATTCAATGAACATTCCAGACCTTTATTTTCATGCTTGTATGCACCGTTCCACATGCATTGATTTCCGTGTCACCAGAAAGAGCTGTAAGAGGTGCCCAATGGCTTCCCATTGTTGTCTCAATAGGGGGCCCCCAGCCCCACCCCATCTTTCTCCATGCTCGTAGGGCTGTGCTTATCTTGTCTCCAGGCGAAGGCTTACAGTCGCTACATTACAACATCCTGAGATAAGAGCCCTCCCTTGACATTGTTCCTGCCCTGGCTGCAGACAAGTAGCAAACCTGGCATGTATAAAAGAGAGGGAGAGGGAGAATAACAAAGCCAGAGCCCCCCTCCTCGCATCCTCCTCCCAACTCCATCTCAAAGGACAGCCCATCAATTCTCCAGGATGTACACAATCATTATTGTAGGGAAACAAAGGCCAGTGTCAATTGTGCAATGTTATAAAGCAGTCCCTCAAATTAAAACCATGTACCTAACTGCATGCGATGGCAGAAGCTATTTAGCAGTGATATTTTACAGAAAGGCAATGAAAAGCAATAACTGCTTTATTTAATGTATCTGTTCAATCCAGCTGCCCTGGATAGGCCTTAATAGAAGCTGTCGATCAATGTCAGGCCCTCAGAAATAACTGCAGCAGACTGCAATAAACATGAAGGGAAGATAACTGGACCTACTGATCAGCCTCTTGTTACCTCTCCTGCGCCCAGAGATTTGTCATTTGTTTATGCTGCTTGTGGTGGCAGGCTCTGTGAGTATCGCTTCTCCCACCTGGCATCGGTGTGGGTGCTTCGGGGTTCAGGAACAGGAGCTCAGACAGAGAAACTTCAGAAGGAGAAGGAAGGAGAATAAATAGAAACAGGAGACCGGGGCAGGGGGGATGGAGGGAACGGAAAAGAGTTCGGAACACATGAAGCACATATTCCAGTTTTGGCCCTCTTCCCCTCACCATCTCTCTTGGCAGGCTTCCCCTTAGGACTGACAAAACACGGCAGTCAAGTTTGGCTTTGGTGTCTTCTCCAGCAGATCCTGTGCCAGAGAAGGCACTATGGAGGTCTACAACCCAGACAGCCCAAGCAGGACTTCACTGGCCTCCTCCACCTTCCCACCTTGAACGCTGATGCTCCCTCACTCTGTCCTCAACCTGTCGTGATACATTCCCTAGCCTTACACAGACTCATCTACCCCATCTTTACAATGGGTTTGGTGACGCAACACCCATGGACTGATCTGCCAGTCTCCCTGCCTTTACAAATACACTCTATGAGCGCACAGCCATACTCGTTCTTGTAAGTTTTGTCTATGGCTGCTGTGGTTTGAACATGGTGGAGTCAAGCAGATACAGTAAAGACTGCTGTCCTTAGCCTAAAATATTTTCTGGACTCTTATGGCAAAAGCTGTAGATTTCCAGCTCATAGCCCATGGTCTATCACCTGCTCCTACGTTTTGTGTGGACCCCTCCATCTGGAAGTCCTCTCCTCTCCTGTGTAATACATCCAAAATACAATTCATTTTGCAGTGTCCAATGTCTTGAATCTCCAAAACTGATGTGGGAGTGATTTCTTTCTAATCTGTTGCTTTCATTGGTTAATTAATAAAGAATCTGCCTTGGCCCATTTGATAGGCCAACCCTTAAGTGGGCAGAGTAGACAGAACAGAATGCTGGGAGAAAGAAGCCGAGTCAGGCAGTCTCCGTGATTCTCCCACTCCAGACAGACGCAGGTTAAGATCTCGTGGCGCTACACAGAATATTAGAAATGGGTTAGATCAATATGTAAGAGCTAGCCAAGAAGAGGCTGGAACTAATGGGCCAGGCAGTGTTTAAAAGAATACAGTTTCCGTGTAATTATTTCGGGTATAAAGCTAGCCGTGAGGGAGCTGGGTGGCGGGAAGCTGCCTGCAGCTCCTACTACACAAAACTGGCCTCACTATCTTCTTTGAATGCCTCAATGGGAAAGACGAGTGATTTTAACTTTAACCTCATTGTTTTTCTCTTGCCATCCTCTCCTCTTACTACTTTCCAATTAGCCCTACAGGGCATCTTTTGTCGCTTAAAGGAGTGTGAAGGGTCTCCTACCCTGGCTGTTTGGAGCTCCCACCTCTGCCCATGCTCCCTTATCGTGGCCTGGGTTATCACAGCCAATAGCCACTCTTCCTGATCTAGATCGCCAGCCTTTAAAGCAGTGAGATATTTAAAGCCATGGTTAGATAATTTAACACTAAGTATTTCTTGGGCAGCTTACGCCAAGGACTCCAGATTTATTTCAGCACCCCCACCTGCCCCAAAGCCCTTTGGAATAAGATAGAAGGTACAGTTATCATCCCCATGGGTAACAGGGGCTTACATGGGTTTCTGACTTGTCAGAGACTTAGTCTACACCTGGATACACTGGGATTTGACCTCTTTAGAACTCCATTAGTGTCTAACATCTGAAACTTTTCCTGTCACCATAAGGCTTTTTCTATGGTTTAGAAATCTTGGTTATTTACCTACCTGTTCCTTATTGGATAAAGGCCAATGTTAATTCTCAGGGCTACCAGACTTTCATGGTTTCCTTCCATCATACACTATCACAAACCATTTTTGATGTGCACTACTAGTTCATGAACACATGACACAGTTTTGCAGCGAATGTGCAGCCTCCCACACTGTTCCTTGGTCCTCACATCCTCTCTGGCCTTCCTAGAATAAACGACCCTTCCTTGTTTCTCCTACAATACCTTGGTAACACAGCCAATAAAGCTTAGCAAACCCTACTATATTTAAGTATACATATCTCTGCACTCTCTGAAAGGTTCCAGATATTTGAAAGGAAAGATAATTTCCTACACACATTTTTAGTGTTAGAGTCCAGAACTTAAGAAGTAATGAATTAATGCCATTTGGGTTTTTTTCCCAGGATTGCACCCTTCCCAACGCATTTTATGATGGCTTTGTAGGGATCTATTAGAAACAAAAATTAGATCAAGTAATAATTCCTTTTAGATGAACTCATGACATATTGCCTATGTACAAGATTTAAAGACCCATACTGCTTTGATGTGGGCCCTATGATTGGGAACAAATGATAAAGGATCTCTGCAAATGGAGGGTGAGATCAGAGCCTTTCACTTGGTTGGAACCTTTGTTTAGACTTTGACCTTGGCTCAGAAGGACGACATATTGGAGATTCTCTTACTAGCAGCTCATCAGTGATCAAGGAGGTGACTAGCTCTCTTATATGATAGCTTGGCAGGCCCAGGAAGATGTCACCCTAAAACCGAACCTTCCTAAATCTTAAATATTGTCTCTTGATTTTAAGAAAGGTAAACTCGAGTACAGGAGTAGATACAGTATATACTGCATTTTTTTTAAATCTTCCATTTGTAAACCGAATAGGATAACTGGCAAGTTATCAAGGCATTGAGACTGAGACTCTGCACCCTGGAGCTGGGTACCCAACCCACACCCACTCCAGCAGTGTTTCCCACACTGATACAGTTCTGCAAAGTGGCAGCAAAACCACGCTGGGAACCTGAACCCTGCTGACCCAGCACGGTCGCAGTGATGTTGTTTCATACTTCTGAGACAACAGCGAATTAAATCTTTTAAGCACTTTGAGGTCAAACGAGAGAGTTTGACTACCAACTGAATAAGACCTCTATTTTTTACCTGCATGTGTGGAGTGTGTGAGTGCGGATCAGAGACCGAAAGCACATGTTGGTGCAGACAGCTCAGAAAAAGAAAGGGGTCTGGGAGGCAGAGTGAACTGCCCACCATGAGTGAGCTTCTAGACCAGAAGTTTGCCACCTTCCCAGTGCTACGGCCCTTTAATACAGTTCCCCTGGTTGTGGTGAGCTTAACCATAAAATTATTTTTGCTACTACTTCATAACTCTAATTTTTCTACTGTATGAATTACAGTGCAAACATCTATGTTTTCTGATGGTCTTAGGGGACCCCTGTGAAAGGGTTGAGTGACCTCCTTTAGAAGGGTCATGCCTGCAGCCTGAGAAGCACTGACCTACATGGAATCACAGATATTTGATGTGTTGGAAGCAACCTCTGGGAGCCACTCAGAGCTAATCACTGGGGTCCATTGAAAGACAAGGTGGAATTCATCTGACCTCCAAGACAAACTCACCCTAAATTGGCACCGTTTAAAGCCACTGCTTGAACACCTCTCAGCACAATCTGGGCCCAGCACGGCGCCCCTTTCTACACCTCTGTCCCATGCATTTCTGGGAGAACGCCATCACATGGGGCTGATAGCTGAGCAAAGTAGCAAGGCCATTAGTGAAGAGCCAAGCAACGTCCCCATGGTTTGTCATCCCTGTGGTTCGATCTCCACGAAGGCTCTTAATTCACAGGAATAAAACAAGGGAAATGAATGGTCCATTTAGCTCAGCAGCAGGCTGGCTCTTCCCAGGCACTCAACCACTTTGTCCATGGGAGCCAATTGCCTTCTCAGAAGCCAATCAGTTAATCACCCACGAAACCCCAAGAAGAGGAAAAGGCAGTTTAATGACAGCCTGCTGAAGAGCCGACCTTGCTGAAGAAGTTAAGCAAGGAAGGGAGGGCACTCACTGAACAAGCTTAGCACCCCCCCACCAGGGACAGCAACCTGACCCAAGTTCAAGGAACCTGGAATCCTGTCTCCAGCACCAGAGAAGACTCCAGTGTCCTGGCTTGGCATTTAAGCCATCGTATAAAACCAAACAGCAGTCTCTAGACTCGGCCTACTTGGGGCAGGGTTGTCACTCTGTCTCCTGCCACCAGGGCAGCCCTTTGAATGTTTCTGACAGTACCTGGGCCTATTCCCTTATCTGTGAAAACACCCGGCATCTCCCACAAGCTTGAGAGATTTATTATAAGAAGGCAGAGCGTAACTAACACAGTACACAGTCAACAACGTTACTATTCAGCTAGTCTGCCTGCTTTTAGGTTGCTAGTTTAATTAGACATAATAATTACAGGTATGTAAGGGTGGCAGTGGGACCTTCCCCTACATGTACGCTGGACAATGACCAGATCAGAGGATTTGACACACCCATCACTGCAAACATTTGTCATAATTTAGTGTTGGAAACATTTTTCATCTTCTTAGAATCAGAAGCGGTGAAAGCCGACTGGGTGCCTTCTGTGGCTGAGAGCCTGTGACTATTAGATGCAACAATCTGTTGGTGCCCCCAAATGGATGGTCACCTGGGGGTGAGAGGGACGGGGTGCTGTGCACTTACGGTTATGAATAGAACTGTCCCCATTGAGCAAGTCTTCAGAGAGCCATTTGCTGTAACGACTTCTATTTCTTTCATCCATTTTTCTATCAATTCCTGTGATGTTATTGAAATAATTTAATAATGAATTGACAGTTGAGAAGGAGCACGCTGCAGGCATGTTATCTCTTGCTAATGCCGTGAATGGTCAGTATCGCCAGCATCTGTCATGGGGTCTGCCATGTTTCTGAGTGTCTCTCGTATTTCTCCTCACTCCTTTCTCACTATAGCCCTGCACAGGATATATCAGTACAACCATTTTTCAGATGAGAAGACTCAGACTAATGTCAGCAAAATAGCGGGATGGGAATTTCTACCTTTCAATCTCTCACAGTGACACTAAGTGACAAACTGTCCATGCATGAAAATGCCTTCCCCAGAGTGAGGGAATTCACAGAAGACTGAAGAAATAAAAAATCCTAAGTGTGCGTGTGTGTGTGTGTGTGTGTGTGTGTGTGTGTGTGTGTGTGAGAGAGAGAGAGAGAGAGAGAGAGAGAGAGAGAGAGAGAGAGAGAGAGAGAGAGAGAGACAGTTTCTATTACCCTGGTGGTGATGTGGGGGGAGGCAGAGGGAAGCCAGTCTGCATTCACCACGGATGCCAGAGCTATCCTGGCCCAGTGACGCACCCATCACGGTTCAGCAAAGCAACCGCAAGCTCCAAACCAACCCCCTAGCCCTAGCGTTTGGGTGGACACTCACAGACCAAGGCTCTGGGCCACATCCAGAGATTCAGACTTAGACTAGCCCTTGTAATCAATGCTTCACTTTAAAGGAGGGTTCCTTAGCCTCATGGGCTAAACTGGAATGGATTGAAGATGTTAATGTGAAACAGAAAATTCTCTTAACAACAACAATAAAAAAAACTAGGGAACTACAGACCATCTTTTCAGATCAACTACTCAGCTAATGAAGTGGCCTTAGCATCTCTTGAAGAATTTCCATTTTTTTTTTTGGATAAAAATCCCTTTTGTTTTTTGACGCAACCATTTTATCATACAAAACCAAACCAGATGAATGCGAGTCTATCTAACTACAGCCATCTGATGATTCACAAAGATGGCAAAAATAAATAAATAAAATGACCACTGGAGAAAAGACAGCATCTTCAACAAATGGCACCAGGAAAACAGGCTGTCTACATGTATAAAAGTTAAATTGGATCCCTACCTATTGCCAGGCACAAAAATCAACTCCAAATGAACCAAAAATCAGTGTGAAACTCTGAAGCTGCTAGAAGAAAACCTAGGCTATAGCCTCCATAATGTAGAGACAGAAGAAGACTTCCCAAATAGGACTTCACTGGCCCAAGAGTTAAGACCAACAATTCATAGGTAGGACTCCATAAAACTACAAAGCTTCTGTACAGCAAAGAAAACTGTCAGACAAGTGAGGAGGAAGCCTACGGAGTGGGAGAGAATATTTCCCATCTACACATTTGGAAGGGAATTTTACTGGGTTGTTTGTGTCAACTTGACACAAGCTAGAGCCCTCTTGGGAGAGGTAAGCATAACTGGAGGACAAAACAGCATTCCTGTATGGCTGTCTCAAATAAATAGTTTAAAATTCATATTAAAAAATAAGTGATACAATCCCAGAGGACCTAGACATACATAGATCTAATCTACATGGGAAGTAGAAAAAGACAAGATCTCCTGAGTAAATTGGGAGCATAGGGACCTTGGGAGAGGGTTGAAGGGGAGGGGAGCAGAGAAAAATGTAGAGCTCAATAAAAATAAAAAAATAACTAACTTTGATTGAAAAGAAAAAATAAGTGATACTTTAACACTTTGGTTTCAAGAGAAGACTTACTCTGTCTCTGACTCAGTTTTCAAAAAAAAAACATATTATATCCAGGTCACGTGTTTAATTTGGCATACAGGTGAGAGATAAGCATCAGCGTTCGGTCTTGTTCAGGGCATTCTTCCAGCTTTTGAAACGCTCTTAATTTTATCTTTTAATTTAAAGATACTTTTCTATATAGATTTGAATATAAATAACTATGAACTTTTCAACAGTTTTAAAATTTGATAATTATAGGGAAGGAGACCAGAGGAGAGGGGAGAGGAATGAGGAGAAGGGAAGAAGGGAGGAGAGGATGTCCAAATCACATGTGCACTTGACACTTTAACTGTTTTAACTTTGGGGTTGTTTTTATCATATTTGTTCTTACTTTATTGATTTTTAAATCTATAAAAACTATTTGGTTATCTCTAGATTTGTAGCAAATATGTATTTTCTTATTAAATTACTGATAAATATATTTTACTACAGTATAAAACCATATAGCATCAAATTTACACCCACTAAAATTTTAAGGCTCTGGCATAATCATGTTGGTTCTCTACACACTGATGTAAGCTAGGTCTCCAGAACCTCCTCGTATCACATAGCTGAACCCTATCCCTGTTCCCACCCAAGATTCTAACAACCGAACCTTATCCCTGTTCCCATCCAAGATTCTAACAACTGAACCTTATCCCTATTCCCACCTGAGTCTAACAACTGAACCTTATCCCTGTTCCCACCAGAGATTCTAAAAACTGAATTTTATCCCTGTTCCCATCCTAATAACTGAGCCTTATCCCTGTTCCCACCCAAGATTCTAACAACTGAACCTTATCCCTATTCCCACCCAAGATTCTAACAACCGAACCTTATCCCTGTTCCCACCCAAGATTCTAACAACTGAACCTTATCCCTGTTCCCACCAGAGATTCTAAAAACTGAATCTTATCCCTGTTCCCATCCTAATAACCAAACCTCATCCCTATTCCCACCCGAGATTCTAACAACTGAACCTTATCCCTGTTCCCACCCAAGATTTTAAAAACAGAACCTTATCCCTGTTCCCACCTGAGTTCCTAACAGCCACTATTTAACCTTTTGTTTCTGTGACTGCCCTTATGCAAAACTATTGTGTGTCGATAGCTTTAAATTTCAAAATGTGCTCAACTATGTTCATAGCAGCATTGTTTGTCAGAGACAGAACCTGGAAACAACCTAAATGCCCCTAGATCAAAGAATAGATAAGGAAAATGTACATTTACACAATGGTGTACTACACAGCAGAAAAAAATAACAATATCTTGAATTTTGCAGGCAAATGGATGGAGCTAGAAAACATCATTTTAAGTGAGGTAATCCAGACCCAGAAAGACAATTATCACATGTACTCACTGCAAACCAGGCCACAATCACAGCCCCAGAGAACCTAGACAACAATGAGGTCCCTAAGAGAGACTTACATGGATCTAATCAACACGGGAAGTAGAAAAAGACAAGATCTTCTGAGTAAATTGAGAGCATGGGGACCTTGGGAGAGGGTTGAAGGGGAGGGAAGAGGCGGGGGGAGCAGAGAAAAAATGCAGAGCTCAATAAAAGTCAATAAAAAATTTAAAAAAAGAAAAAAATTCAAAAATAAAGTCTTCTTTCTACCTGGGAAAACCCACAGCATCCATTTGGTATGTAACTTCAGAAGTGCAGTCCGAGGGATGCTTCCATGGCTTTCAGACCTCAGATCAAATGGAGGAGATCAACCACGGAACATGCGAATCTAGATCCGTGGAAATTAATTACTACAATTTCTTTGTGTCATTTCACTGTTTAAGAGGTTAACCTTTTGCCCTGCCCCCCAAAAAGCCAGCCATTAATCTTCAAACCATATAAATGGCTTTTTCTTCTTTCCTCATTTTTAAATTCACTTAAGGAAAGCTTGGCAGAGTTGCGTCCATCCCTACATAATGTGTAGGACGCTGCCCGGGAGAACGACGTGGACTCTTAAGATAAGAGCTCTTAAGGATGTTTAAGCCATCAGGCGGGACCCATCAGTACAAACAAATGAGTGCTGTGCTCTTCTCCAGGGCAGGATGCGCTCTGTGACCTGTCTTTCCTGTGACCTACAAGACACCGGCAGAAGACTTTCCGGAGCTTTATTGGCAATGCCACGATTCGACATACTTCCCTCTCTCTTCCAAGCTCTTTGGGGGTCAGCGCTAAAGTGAGCATTACGTGAATGGCTAATGGAATTAAGGGTATAATAATAGAAGGATATAGTGAGACAATTGTATTAACAAGGAATAAATCATGTTGAATGTAAGGTAAGTGTTTTTTAATTGATTGATGGGAAGGATGCTCCACAGGTTTTGTCGGGGACCAACAGCCATTTACCTCCTCATCTATAGTAAAAAGCCAAAATGGAGAAAAAAAAGATAAGAAAATTATGCAAGGGGGAAGATAAATTATTCAGAGAAGATGGCCATTTTCTGCTGACATCACTAATGTGAAAAGGCACTAAATCTTTGACACTGGCTTCATTCCTTTGGGGCTGTGGGCTGAAATAGCATTTTGTTCCAGAGTTAAAACTGAAACGTCTATTCCTAACATTTTCCTGCAGGCCATAGACAGAGTCCAAGATGCTTGGACACCTGAAGACAGTGCAGACCCTGCTTCCCACCTTGAAGCTGACTTTCTGCCTGGAAAGGTAGCTGCCCCTGCCTGTGCTTCTCCAGCATGGCCACTGGTGCTTTCCATCCACTTGGCAAAGCCAACTCATGTGCACAGATTCCAGGGATGGGGCGAATTAACCAGAGAGCATTTGAAAATAAAATTGACACTGAACCAAACAGGATGGTTCTCACTCCAATCCCAGCACGTGGGAGGCTGACACAGGAGGACAATAACTTGGAGGCCAACTGCACTGTGTAGTCAAGTCTTGTTTAACAAAGAAAGACCAGAATTAAGGGAGAAAAGAAGGGAGTGGGAGAGAAGGAGGAAGAGAGAAATGGAGGGAGGAGATGTCAGGAAGTTCCAAGTCTGCTTCCTAATGTTTTCTGCCACTTTCCTCTCCTTTTCTTCTTACTGCTTAGCCACCGGTTCAGCACATTTCAGACCAGCCACAGACACTCCATTCTTACTGTAAGATTAAGGTACAAAGGAGAGCGAGTCGATTCAAACTGTGTGAGAGAGGCCATTGGTCTTTAAGAGTTGCTTTGCACATGGGATAAAATCTGTCTCGCTGAACATAGCAGACAATGAGGACTACTGAGAACTCAAGAACAATGGCAATGGGTTTTTGATCCTACTGCACGTACTGGCTTTGTGGGAGCCTAGGCAGTTTGGATGCTCACCTTACTAGACCTGGATGGAAGTGGATGGTCCTTGGACTTCCCACAGGGCAGGGAACCCTGACTGCTCTTTGGGCTAACGAGGGAGGGGGACTTGACCGGGGGAAGGGGAGGGAAATGGGAGGCGGTGGCTGGGAGGAGGCAGAAAAAAAATAAAAATAATTTAAAATAAAATAATTTTATAAAAAAAAGAGTTGCTTTGCTCCCTGTGAAAGCACACACATATGTGTGTGCGCGCACACTTGTGCACACACACAAATACACACACATGCACACACACTCAGACACATACATATGCACACCAGTTGTGGTTATTTCCTTAGTGGTTCATAAGCCATCATCCAGGACACTTTTCTCCATATAACTATAAACAACACATAATGACTCTATACACCAAAAAGCCTAACTTTCATTAAAATCTCCAGCCTTTACCAGTTCTTTTCTTTACAGAAGTAAATTTGCCTGCTTGGAAATGATGGTATTTTCCCCTTTTATATTGCTCTTGGAAGAAAGTGGAGCTGACTCTTCCTGCATCACTACCATAGCCAAATACCACACTGACCATTTAATATTTAAAATTCATTCCTCATAACCATACTTCGCAATAAATACTGTCACCCTCATTTCACACACACACACACACACACACACACAGAGAGAGAGAGAGAGAGAGAGAGAGAGAGAGAGAGAGAGAGAGAGAGAGAGAGAGAGAGAGAGAGAGAGAGAGAGAGAGAGAGAGAGAGAGAGAGGAAACTTGAGCATGAACTTGAATGAAGGAAGCAGCTCTCCCCCATCCCTTACGGTATGAACCGTCTCTCTCCCTCTCACTCACTTCATCTCCTAAGAGAGTTAGGGACTCGCACTGTGACTTGCATCCGAAGGCTGCTATCACATGGGAGATTAATCATGTCACCTTCTTCCTGTGCCCCCCTTCCTTTCACAGCTTCAGGAATTTGAGCCTCACCCCAGCCACCTCAGTTTTCCACATCTTATGCCTCATTTGCGTCATAAGGCAGGGCTCCTACTTCCAATTCTTCAGGTTCACCACATACCCTTTCTGAGAGACGATTTTTAATTATCTTCTGGAAATGTAAAGAGTTGCCATGACCCATCACTCTATTTATAGATCTGGGGTTTTAGTCAGGATTTTCCTGTCTAAAACATCAACAAAGTTTGTACCAGGTTTTCCTTCAAGGCCAATGTCCTTTAAACACAATACTCAGCATACCTGTGCTGCTGGCTCAATATTCTGTTGAGATTGTATACGTCTTCCTGTGTCTTCAGGAGTCTGGATATGGTATGAGGGTGGGCAACACCTCCTTCTAGTTTCATCACAACTAAATTGTGAATTGGAAGAACGTAGTCAATGCGATCTACTTTTTGGACAAGAAGCAACCCCTGAAACTGATGTAGCATTGTACACAACAGCCTTTTGTATCCTTAGGTTCTGTGTCCATGGTGTAAGAGGCACAGATCAAAATTGTTCAGAAAAACAGTTGGAGTCCACTCAACATGTACGGCCCTTTTCTTTTAAGAAAGGCATTTGATGAACAGCCAACCTGATGTCTTCAGGACAGAGTCCAGTTCAAATATGAGAAACATCTCATGGGTTCCACTAAGGTAAGACGCCCAGTCTCAGGCCAGACAATCCGGCAGGGGAAGCAGTTGTTTATATAGTTTCTGCTTACCACCATGTAGATAAGGAAAAATAGTTCCTAAAATAACTATAACGTTTTCTCATATGACCTGAGAGCCTCCTACATTCCAGCCACCGTATTACTGGTATCATTCCATTTTGTTTCCAATGGTCTAATAAGGGGGTTACCTACTTTAGCCTCAAAATGTGTAGAGACTAAGTTAGGCTTCAGAAATATTAGCCACTATTCTGTTACACCAATGGAATATGACATAATTGAGATCTGAGAACAGCCCATGTGACACTGGAGTCTGAGATCTGACCCCTGAAGAGTCAGGCGTCTTTGCAAGGAGGCACATGGGGTAAGATGAGCCATAACACACCCTGCAAGTGTCCACCACACTCACACTGCCTACTCTTGGGTTACAGTGGGGAAAGGTGGCTAGCAATGTTTCAAGTACAATGAAATCTCCCCAGGGCTGGGGAGATGGCTGAGGTGATAAGACACCCACCCTTGCTAGCAAAAGGATTACACTCAGCTCAACAGCACCCATGGGAAAGCCAAGTGCTACAGCATGTGTCTCTAATCCCAGCAATGAGGAACTAAGAAAATCAGATCCCTATAGCTCACTGACCAACCAGCCTTTCATAAGTGACATGCTCGTTCGGTGAGGGACCCTGTCTCAAAATATAAGGTGCAGAATGACTGAGGAAAACACCCAGCATTGACCTCTGACCTCCATAAGCCCATACACACATGTGCATGCATAACTTGCATGTGCACCCACATGGATTACAAAGTGTGTGTACACACACAATCTCTGAGCATTTGCCTCTTTAACTATTATTGAATTCCAGATGCATGTGCTAACCATGATAACTTAAACACATATAAATCTTTGGCTACCTTCCAAACCACATAAAATGCAATCTCTTAATACAATAGAAGGAATTTTAGTGTGCTAACAACAAAAAGCAAGGGAATTTAGTTTGGTGAGGGACCCTGTCTCAAAATATAGGAGAGACAGAAGATGAAGGCAGAGTGAGCTCTGGTTTCTTTGTTGAGCTTTGATGTGTTTTTCTCTTTCCTATAATATTCTTCGCTTTTTAAAAACATATAGCTTATCACCCAGGAAGAAAGCATTTTGTCTATCAACTGGATTTCAGCCTTGGGTTTTTTACTTTTTTATATGATGTGTCTGAGTGCTTTGCTTGAGTATAAGTTTATGCATCATGAATGTACAGTGCGCATAGACACCAGAAGAGGGTTGGATCCTTGGGACTGGAGTTACAGGTGGCTGTTGGCTACTCTATGGGTGCTGGGAATAGAACTGGGTCCTCTGGCAAAGCACCCAGTTCTCTTAACAGCTGAGTCATCTCATCTCTTTAAGCCTCAATTGTGTGTTTTAAGAGTTTGGGACACCTGGTACCTCTACTTGGATGTTGTCTGTACATAAAGTTCTGGTCATGTTAAGCCCACCCGTAGCTTCTGCACATGCTTCTAGTCATGGAGCCTCATAGGCTGCAGCCCTCACTAGAGTCCATTACTCTGACCCTGCACTCATCATGGCCAATAACCTGCCCTTAACAATCCACAAATCTTTCCGACCGGAGTCTTCATGAAAGATTAACTCTTACTTTCTTAGTACTAAGGTGATGGTAAGGATCAGTTTCAGGCAAGGAAGGAGATTGGAGCCTTGGAGGTCTCTAAAAAGTTTGAACAGTGAAGACAGAAATGCACACATACAGAGAGAGAGAGAGAGAGAGAGAGAGAGAGAGAGAGATGGGAAAGAGTGGCTGTGAAGCAGCAACCAAATAAAAGAACAAAAAACATGCAGTGGGTCCCCTCTTTAAGGTTTCTCACTTTCTCCATCATAACAGGAATTGAAAAAAGCTTAAGAAGGAGCCAAGGGGAAAGGATGGTAGGAATGTGAGCCGTCTGGAAGGAACTGGGTGTGGCTACAACACTACAGGGAACTGAATGGCGGCGTGAAGTGGGCAGTGGACTGGGAGGCGTGGGATAATGAGTGGCAGTTTAGAACTGAGGGAAAGCCAACATACCCGGGGCATTTCAAGCATGATATCAGAAGTGAAATGAAATTATTCTTAGTTGATGAGCTGTCTGGAAAGAGGGAGCCTAGCATTTACAACAGTAGAGGGGCTGGCAGAAAGCTGTGATTTGGCTATTCCACCATTTCCTAATGTTTGGTAAGGTTTGTCTCCTTCTCCTCAGAGAACTGGATGAGAATGATCCCATACTTTCTAGAATATATGCAGTTCTGTTCCCAGGTCCATTGTTTTCTTATAATTCAGCAGATAACTGTGGACTTTGAAGCTTAATTTCCACACTCAAGTTCTGATTTTCTCCTTTTATAAAGTTGTGAGTGTATATGCAGGTATGCATTCACATGTGTGCATAGGCGTGTGGATGCCAGAAGACAACTGCGTCTGTCATCACCAGGAAGGCCACAAGGTCTCTCCTTGGCCTGGAACTCACCAATTCAGTTAGACTGACCAGCCAACAAGCCCAGGAAATCTTTTATTCCACCTTCCCAGTGCAGAAATTACAAGTCCATGTCACCATGTCCAGCATTTTTACATGGGTTCCAGGGATCAAGTTCAGGTTCATGTGCATTGCAAGGCAGTACAAGCTGAGCAGCCCCAGCCCAAGCCCCTGTCTCCTCACAACACCATTACTCTTGGGAGATTACCTAAGATCATGAGCTTCTGCATCTTATCTACAACAAAGAAATAAAAGGAAACTTTTCACAGAAAAGTTCTGAAGATAAAATAACACGTGTAAAAAGATTTAGATTATTGTGAATACATAAATTTTAATATCCTAAATTCTCTTTCACCTGAGTTTGGTCATTGTCTATCTTATTGATAGATGAACTGTATCTTCAATTGTAGTCGGAGGCTGTTTGTTCATTTCGCGGCTGCCCAGACCCGAAATAACCACACAGAAACTATATTAATTGCAATACTGTTTGACCAATAGTTTCAGCATATTTCCAGACAACTCTTATATCTTAAATTACCCATTTCTATTATTTTATATTTTACCATGAAGCTCATGGTCTACTGGTACTGCTGCGTGGGTTGCGGGTGCCTTTTTCCTCCGGTGGCTACATGGTGTCTCTTTGACTTCACCTATCCTCTCTTCCTCTATCTGCTTGGAATTCCCGCCTTGCCCTATTCTGCACTGCAATAGGCCCACGGCAGATTCTTTATTAACCAATAGTATTTACAGCATACAGAGGGGAATCCCACATCATTCAATGTCAAATATTTTGATTAGAACACAATCAGCAGCAAATACTTGGGGTTAAAGATAAATGATGTGGTTACTAATTACAATTTAAAATAGAACTATTGACTCCAAATTGAGAGGCAGTATGATAGGCTATTAGACCTGCTCCAAAGAACTTTAATAACATTTAAGGTATCAAGCAATTTTTATTTTATGATAACACTACTGATCAGCCATGAATCTATAGAATACTTCCCTTTTGAGGATTTACATTAAAAATTCTGAGAATTATTTAAGTTTGATATGACATGTAGATTCTTAGTCTTCTAAAGCAGAGGTTCTCAACCTTCCTAAAACTGTGACCCTTTAATACAGTTCCTCATGTTATGGTGACCCTCAACTATAAAATTATTTTCTTTGCTACCTTATAACTGCAATTGTGCTACTGTAATAAATTGTAATATAAATATATGATATGCAGGTTATCAGATATACGACCCCATGTAAGGGTCTTTTGGCCCTCAAATGGGTCGTGACCCACAGGTTGAGAAACACTGCTATAATCCATCAAAGAATTGTGAGCTGATCCTATTTTACATCTCGATGTGTTGTTTCTGCATTGCTGGCAACAGATTTTCACTTTTTTCTTCACCACTTCCTACCATCACTGTCTGTGTTTTAGTTTAACCTCTAGACTGTCAACACACTGGACAAGTTCTGACATCAATTCTTAGATTTTCATTGAAATTATTTATTATTGATTGCTGAAGCATGTGTCTTTTAAACCGTTGCAAGCAGCTGCACGGAGGGGGTTCTCTCCTTCACAGAACTAGGATAAAGTTGCCCCAGGTCTACTGTAGTCTCTTCCTTCCAGCTAGGTGCTAGGACACCAGCAACACAGCCGAACTTCGGTTTCTGCTTCCTCTCGGTCCTCTCTCTCCCTTGCCAGTATCAGGAACCACCATGGAGGCATGCAGGAAGTCTGAGACCTGCAGCCAGCATCTACTGCTCTGAGACTGAGCTTGTCAGAAAGGGGAGCGTGAGCTGAGTGCATGCCCTTGCCACCTAACTCCTTTAGTGTCTCAGAAATAACTTCCAAATCCAAAGGGCCTCACGTTCACATGAGCCCCTCACAGAAAACCAAACCAACTTTTACTCGATGGGTTCAGCTTACAGCAAGACACTTCAGCTAACCTAAACAATCAACTGAAAACTTGATTTAGTGGTTCAAATCTTTAATCTCAGCACTCAGGGGGTAGAGACAGATGAATCTCTTTGAGTTCAAGGCCAGTCTGGTCTTCACATAGTGAATTCCAGGATAGCCAGGGCTACACAGTGGGACACTGCCTTGGAAAAGAACATCTATGAAGCTCTATTTTATACTACATGGAGTCAGGACAGCCTGAAAAGTAGCTTTTGGATTGTATTTGAAAAACTGATGTGTGTCATAGTCTCTACTGTTGACAATTCCAAATATTAAAATGTAGCTCCACCTCTTGAATACAGTGATGCATGTGATCAAGCCTGTGGTTTCTATAGCCAAGGTGTCTACTAATTCAATGCAGAAAATGGTTTGCCTAGCAGAAGTGCCAGTGTTGAGCTGGAGTAGAGCTCAATATTAGATCTGTTGCCTAACAAGTGGGGAACCTGGGTTCCATCCACAACATTGTGGGGCCTAACGAAATAAAGTAAGGGAAGTTAAAAAAAAGGAAAAGAAATTATTTGTTATTCATTATCTGAGATCCGAGTCTATATGATCATTTGTCATCTAAAGGCCTTGATTTTCTGGACTTGTTGAGATTCCTAGGGTTGATCCCAACTACAGAGGTTTTGCTATGATGGAAGGAAGACGTGGTGCAGAGACCTAATACGGATGGTAACACTCTAAGCTCATATGCTATTTTTGACTTAAAAAGTCTATGCAATCTTGCTGGAATGTTTTCATATTTAATCCATGAGACCTGTAATGATTCATGGATAATTGAAGCTGAACCTGAAGCATTGAAAAATTAATCCCAGAAAGCTGAATTTTCCAAATGGAGGATGCTGTTGAGTAGAACTTTCTGGCGACTCTCACAATGTTTTTGGGAGCAGAAGTGGAGAAGAATTTCCTACATCATCAGATCTTTCCAATAGGGTTTTACATTGTTTAAAATCTGCATGAGTTGGTTTATTGAACTATGAGTTCATAGAATAACGAAATTGAATTTATGTGGTGATATAGTAAATCTACTACATGATTCTATTATAGCCATAGAATCCATAAATTACATTTTCCATTAATATTATGTTGAGAATGCCATGCAGTGATTAGAATTGTGCACTTCAGAGCCAGCTTTGGCTCAAGTCACATTAACAACGTGAAGCTGGCCAAGTCCTTTAGCTTCACGGTCATTCATCCTTCTTCTAATCTATACAAGAAGATGGCAGTAGTATCAATTTCATGAGTGATTAAGAGAATAAAAATCATTCTGAAAACGAAAAGCACTTAGACAAGGTCTGTCATAAAAATAACAGCTCAAAATTATAAATTGTATCCAAATTAAACATTTTCAGGGTGGTTTTCTTTGGGCCATGTCAGTGTTCTGCCCTGTTCTGTAGATGTTAGAGCAGCCACGTACCTCTGATTCAGCTTCACTGTCAAGTTCACCCATAGCCTGTTTCCTGTCATCGGCTGCATGATGACAATAGACCTTCACCTACAATTTATCACTCACTCTTTAAGTTTTTTGTTTTGTAGCATATTTCTTAGATAAAGATACCATAGGAAGAGAAAAAAACACAAATTACTCTATTATCCAAAATGTAGGAAAGACATGAATAACTGGATAAATTTTGGACCTTTTTCTGTTGGGTTGTTTTATATGTATATATATCTGTGTTGGAGGAGAGAGACACTTGTTGGTTCCTGGCTGCTCAGCCCTGAAATAATCACACAGAAATTCTATTATTTAAAACACTGCTTGGCCCATTAGCTCTAACTTCTTATTGGCTAACTCTTACATCTTAATTTAACCCATTTCTAGTAATCTGTGCATCACCATGTGGCTGTGGCTTACTGGCAAGGTTCCAACTGGTGTCTATCTCTGGCGGGGCTACATGGCTTCTCTCTGACTCTGCCTTCTTCCTTTCAGCATTCCATTTAGTTTTACCTGCCTAGCTCTGTTCCCTGCATAGGCCAAAAACAGTTTCTTTATTAACCAATAGTAACCACAGCATACAGAGGGAACTCCCACATTCTATCTGTGACATACATGTATATATGCTGATATGCTCATACATTTCATGAGATGTTAATGTTACATATATAATGTTACAGATATATTGATAGCTTTAACACCTCATGAAATGTATGATTTGAAAATATTTTCTTCATTCCACAGAATGCCTTCTAATATTATTATTGTTCCTTTGATGTACAGGAACTTTTTAGTTTTATATAATATGATTTATTTTTATCTTTGCCTTTTCTTCTTATTCTTTTGGCAACATATTCAATTCTTGAAATCACTGCTCACTCCAAAGTCATGGAGTGCTCTTCCCCCATCTCCCCCTCACTCTCCTCCTCCATCTCTCTCTACCCATAAGTACATGCTGTATAGCCCAGTGTGGCCTCAAATTCATATCAGTCCTTCTGCTTCAGCCTCCCAGGTGCTCTTGGTATGGGACACCATGCTCACACTACTCTTTTTTCTAAAGGAAGCATGATGGTTTGGGGACTTACACCTAATCTCATCCATATTTACCCACTCCTTGTGGTAGTGAGAAACATGATCCAGTCTCAGGCTTCTGAATGCATAGATCTCGTTTCCCCAACACCATCTATTGATGCTCATGTCTGCTCTGTGAGCCCTTGCACCTTTGACAGAGAGCAGCAAATGTACATGGATGTGTTCATGTCTGGACGTCCTCTTTGGGTCCTCTGGTTCATGTGATTGTGCTTATTATAGTAGCACATCACTTTGATAACTATCCCTTTGTAATATAATCAGAAATAAGAAAGTACATTATCTTTAGTTTGGGTTTTTTTCCCTAAAATAACTTTGGCTATCTGAAACCCTTCATAGACCCATGTAATTTTAGGATTTTTTACTGTTAGGAGCATTGCCTTTGAGTTTTTGATGATACTGTACTGAGTCTGACTGAGAATTTGCATCTACTGAGGACCCACTGATGGCCTCTCAGTGGACATAGACACCCTGGCTTCTCAAGAAGTTCTCTTTTTTATGATGGGTCTTTTTCTTGATACTTTCAAATTGTTGATAGTTTGAGTTCATTTTTCTTTGTTAAATGCCTTTTAGTCCATGTGTAGAACTCTGGACTTCATGCACTAGACATCCATATCTCATCTCAGATCTGGTAAGGTTTTTTGGTTGTTTTTTTTTAATTTTTTGTTTTACTTTTGTTTTTTGACATTATCATTACCCCTCTCCTTTTCTTCTTAAATTTCCATAATACAAATGGTAGTTTCTTGATGATATCCTATGCATCCCATAGGCTTTCTTCATTAATTTTCATCCCTTTGAAATAACCTATGTCTATGGAATATATTCTTTCTTCTCTTGGATCAAGTTTGCTGTTGAAACTTTCCATTGAATTTACCATTTCAGCCATTATTGTAACTAGAGGTTTCTTTCCTACCTCCCAGTTCCCAATTAACCACTCTAAGACTTAATATTAATTACAAACTGTTTGACCTATTAGTTCAGGCTTATTATTAATTAGCTCTTACAATTTAAATTAAACCATTTCTATTAGTTTATATTTTACCATGAGGCTTGTAACCTCATATCTTGCTTTTCCGGTGACTACTAGCATCTCCCTTGACTCTGCCTTCTTCTTCCTGTGTTCAGGGAAAATATTCTATCATCTATTCTATCTTTGTAAGTCTTTTTTCTTTAGAAAGAGATTGACTATGACCATTAACCAATTATAACCAACCCCCTTTAAATGAAAATAAACATTTATAAACAATATTTTGGGAATTTGGGCATAGTTTTCTATACTACTTCATACTGATTGGGGCACTGGTAATCTTATGGAAAACCTGAGAAAATTTAGAATTATGGTTAAATCTTGACTGTAGTAGTCTGTGAGACTGTATCATCTCAGCCAGTTGCCTTGAAACTGTTCTGGATATTGGATCATCTAGCCCATCACTCTCATAGAGACCTCTTGGGGGCTCTTACTTGATTTAAGCATATTTGCCTGGAAGGGATCCACAGCTTCTCACCTTCTGTGGAAACTAAAGCAGAACCTCTTTTTCAAAGCAACATATCCTTAGACCCAAATTTTGATGTCAAGATACCTTTATGTTGATTTAGCTTAATAGTGCCCACAATCAAATGTCTCTCTGCAACTGGCTCATTAAGAATCAAAAAATTCAAAAAGGAACCAAACAATAGTCTACATAATCCAGACTCTCTGTGTATTTTTCATCTTTACATGGCTTTTTATATTATTTTACTGTCTCTTTAAAGACTGTTTTATTTTTTAAAAAACATTTATTTCTTTCTATAACTGCCTATACCCATTTTCTTTTTTAAATCTTATGTACATTTTCGAAACACACTGTTCGAAAATGTTTAGAGGTTTGTTTTTGCCTGAATCTGTCTTTATTATGTATCTGTAATCCTTCCTTGATATTTGCTTTAAACTGTTGCAGTGGGCATGGCTAGGACCAGAGCAGCTGCTTTGGCTGTTGGTTCCATCCCACTTGGCTTTTCAACATGGCAGAGGCAGCAATGAGTGTCACATTTACCTGCCTCCCTCCCCAACACTTCCATCAGGTAGCGTGCAGTTGGCCCACAACCTTTTTGGGTCTGTATGAGCAAAAGCTAAATCCATCACACAGTGCAAGCTGATTAGTCTCTCTCTGTGCAAAAGCCTGTGTGAGACTGTGGAAACCCACCATGCCACTTAGCTCACAGCTACTGATGACCCTCCATAGTATAAGCAGCTGTTGGCAACCATGTCTCTGCACTGCTGTTGGTGTGAGATTGTGAGATCAGGAAAACTAGTGTGGCTCCATTTCTGTGCACTCAGGACATTTTTTTAAAGCTTTCTCAAACTCTATGGAAATTTGACAGCCTCATATTGGTAGGCCATTTGTAACTGGAGGTTTCTCTTCTGCCTGCAAATTCCCAAATAACTACTTTGAAGCTTAAGATTAATTTCAAACTGTTTGGCCTATTAGCTCAGGCTTATTACTAACAAGCTCTTACAGTTTATGTATAGCATATTGAAGGGCATCCCACATCTCTATTTCAGTCATTTATTCTTCAGCTCCAGAAACTATACCAGGTTCTTCTCCAAGTTTCTATATCTTTGCTAGACACATTTTTTTTATTTGCTGTATTAGCTGTTTTCTTGTAGTTTGAATAAACTTCCCTAAGATCAATACTATGAATTCTTTAAAAGGACACTTACAGATCTTCATTTTTAGATCAATTGCTAGAGTAATGTTTTGTCTCTTCTATAGTATCATATTTTCTTGATGTGTGTGTGTGTGTGTGAGAGAGAGAGAGAGAGAGAGAGAGAGAGAGAGAGAGAGAGAGAGAGTTCCTTGAATTCTTTTGCTGTTGTCTTTGTTTGTATTATCTGTTCTTCCAGAGGACCCAGGTTCAATTCCCAGCATCCACATGGTGGCTCACAACCACCTGTAATTCTCACTCCAGGGGATCTAGTGCCCTCTTTGGGCCTTGTCAGGTATTGTATGCATAAGATGTACAAACATACAGATATACAAAACACACATACATGTAAAATAAATGAATAATTTTTTTCAAAGATTTAATTATCTTTTCCTGTCTTTGAGAGGACAATGTTCTGGAGTCATCCCACATAGATATTCTGAGCCCCTGAGATCTTTTCTTTGAATGTGTCTGCTCCACAGCTTCTTCTCTCTTGAAGGTGTTTGAAAGGGTATTTAAGAGTCTTCTGTGTTTGCCTGAAGGCAGTACCTTGGAATGTTTCAGTTTGTGTGACTTTGTCTACTTGATTCCTCATCATCAAGATATCTATTTTTAAGTGATTCTTTTCCTGGGTGTCCACAAAGAGAGCTCATGTGTTCACTTTAAGAGTGAAATGTGATGTTTTCTTAAGCATTTATCTTAGTCAGAATCCATGTAAGGACCCATGATCTTGGGACTATTCCTCTGTCCACATATTCCCAAGTCACTCATGGGGAAGTTCCCTTATAGATTCTATAGAGCAGCCAGTAGTGTCTGTGGCTAACCTCCTTTCATGGCCTCTTCTGACCAACCTTTTAACCATGCCAGTGACCTGAGCACTCTAGGCATAGTGGACAATAAAAAGTACCTCTACAGCTTTATATTTTACTCCATTTTTATTAAAAATAAGCCCTTGTCTTCTACACAATCAGAAGCAAGCTGCTTTGGGCAACATATGCCAATGAACACCAATGAAGAAAAAATAAGTTGATATTTAAAATAGTTGATGCTCTTCACAAGTGGAGAAGATACTCCATGTAATGGGTGTCAAGTCTGGCAATAAATGTCACCGAGTCACTGATTGTAGTCGTGCCAATATTACCAACATGGTACTGGTTTTCAAGTTGGTTTGTCGAAAAAGAAAACCCTTTGTGCCTAATCATAAGATTGGGTATAATAGTATTGCTTTAAAAACAGTTCAGCAGGCAGAAATATGGCTAAATGATCAAAGTACTGTTATTCAATTAAGATTGGATAAAATGTATGAGTAGAAGAAGCAAGAATCTATTTCTCCCATCTCTAGAGACAGTAAGTTCAAGAACAAGGTACAGGTAGGGAATAGATTAGGTGAGGGTGCTCTCAAGGTTTCCTCATATGGCCTCCCATGCCATATACAAATGGAGACAAAAAAGGAAGAGCTCTGATGTCTCTTTTTGTAGGACATGCATCTCTTCGTGGTGATCCTACCCTCATGAACTCATCTAAACCTAATGTCATCTGTCCTCTAATACCACACTTTGGAGTCAAGGCTTCAACACAGGAAGTTCAGGGGCAGAGGCAAACAATCTGACCATATTAAACACTGAATTAGAAAATGATACTATGGGATGACAGGGCTGGTTTTTCTCTGTTTCACTGAATTTTCACTCTGGTTCACCAAATTCCATTCACCATAATGCATTCACCATAAAGATAGACAGCTTCCTATGACTTTGCTTGGAGTGAGAAATAAATGCCAGTATGGTGCTCTTTGATGTTGAGACCATCACATAGTGAATATGAGAAAAACTCAAACTTCTTTTCAGTTCAGTTTGTGGACCCACCCACGGGTTTTTATTATGTTTTCCCAGTACCTTAGAACACAGACGTGTAGATAAAAATGGTGCTTTGTGTACTCCACCCCCACAAGTGTTAGAGTTACAGAAATTCTGGTGTTTCGTGTAGTCCGCCCCCACAAGTGTTAGAGTTACAGAAATTCTGGTGTTTCGTGTAGTCCGCCCCCACAAGTGTTAAAGTCACAGAATTCTATTTTCAGTAGGAGGCTATGAGAACCTTTTCAAGAAGAAAAAAAGTAAGACCCCTGGCCCAGAGGCTCCTCTCCACTCCTCTAGGAGTAGATCAGTGCATTGGGTTGAGAGTGAACCCCTGGAGAGTTGACTGAAGACTTTTACGCATGATTTAGGACTTTGATGCTGACCTGAATTTATAGAAGAAGGGAAAAAAATTGTTGCTGACCATCTGGGTTGCTGCTGACAAGAAGAATATTGATTAGGGCTGATGACAGAATGTTCCTGTTCAACTCCTACTGGAAGGCTTGTCCCAGTCTTTCTAAATTTCAATCAGCTTCTGTGCTGCTGAAGATTCTGCCTCAACCATATGAATAAAAAAATAACAGGCTTCTCACTATGTAGCTTAGACTGACCTGGAACTTATAATCCTCCTTCCTCAGCCTCCTGAGTGTTAATATCACACCATCATGCCCCCTGAGTGCTAGGATCACACCATCATGCCTTCCAAGTACTAGAATCACAGCAATATGCCTCCCACATACTAGGATCACACCATCATGCTTCCCAAGTACTAGGACCACACTACCATGCCTCCCAAGTACTAGGATCACACTACCATGCCTCTTGAGTGCTAGTATCACATCACCATGCTTCTCAAGTGCTAAGATAACACCACCATGCCCCTGAGTGAAAGAATCACACCACTGTGTTTTCTGAGTGGTAGGATCACACCATCATGCCTCCCCAGTGCTAGGAACACACCACTGTGACTTCCCAGTGCTAGGATCATACTACAACACCTCCTGAGTGCTAGAATCACACCACCATGCCTTCTGAGTGGTATGATCACACCACCATGCCTTCTGAGTGGTATGATCACACCACCATGCCTCCCAAGTGCTATGATCACACTACTATGCCTCCCAAGTGCTAGGATCACACCACCATGCCTCTTGAGTACTAGGATCAAACCACTATGCCCCCTGAGTCTAGAATCACACCACCATGCCCTCTGAGTGGTATGATGACACCATCATGCCTCCCTGGTGCTAGGAACACACCACCACACCTCACCAGTGCTAGGATCACACCACTATGCCTCCCGAGTGCTAGGATTACAGGAATGTGCCCTCTTTCTCAGCTGAAAGATTGTGCTTGGATTTCCCAATTTCCTATCCGGACCTTCACTCTGTTTGTCCTTCTGATTGACCAATCAGGAGGGTGTGCAGTGATCTCTCCTTTTCTATCAATATTATTCAGGTCAGAGCTCTAGTCCTGACATTCTTAATATGCTAGACTCAGCCAAGCAAATAGACCAATTAAAAAAAAACAAGTGGAAAGCAGAGAAAGTAGAGCTATTCAATGTGCCATGTTGGAAATAGGAACAAAGAGGTCAGGTGACCCCCAAGTCCATGTTTGAGGTCCTGACATGAGGTTTGAATTGAAGAGAAGAGACGAGTATAACCAGGCAGTCCTGGTCATGGTGTGGTCCCAACCATCACCACAGTCTCAGCTCCAGCCTCTCCTGCCAGAATGACTGAAAAGCTGCCAGAACTGCATAAAATCTCTTTCTAGGAAACAAACTCTCTCTGGATAGCACCAAGACCCCAGGCATCTTCTTTTTCTATCTTGGGGTCCATTGTCTCAGTAGTCTTAGAAACAAAGGAGGGAACATAAGTTTTTCCTTAGAATACCCTCATTCCTGCAGATGTTTACACCTCCCATCTGGCCTTTCCCATACCTTAGTACCCACTTTAGTTATATAGTACAGACGTTCAGTTTTATTTTGGATTATGAAATCATGGAATGACTGCCCCAGGGAAACTTACACCAGTTTGCTTAGATTCCAAGCTTGGCTCTATTAGTAGATTCAATAAGATCCCCTCACTGCACCTTAGTTTGCCCAGCAATAGTGGCTGCTGTTCCATTGTTGCGGGAGGTCCTTCCGCTCCTCCAACCAATAGCTGCTGTGATACCAGCCCATTGGGGCGTGGTCTCTCTCCCTTTAAAAAAGCGGCTACTTCTCTCTTCACTTCCTGCTCTGCCGGAGACTAGACTCCCTTCCTGGTTGTGCAGATGGCTGTTGTCTGGGGCGGTGATCTGTAAGTTTTTTCCCCTTTAAATAAATAACACCCTATTAATCATAACTCCAAACTGGTGTAGCCTTGTTCGTGACTTACGCCTTCAGTGCCATGGTAGCTGAGCAGTTGGAAGAGTGTCTGGGCAGTTGGAAGAGTGTCTGCCCAGCTCATAGTAAACCCTGGGCAAGAGCCAGCAGTAATTACTATCGTTTCATCATTGTGGTGATTTGAAAGAAAATGCCCCCCATAGGCCCATGGGGAGTGGCACTATTAAAAGGTGTGGCCTTGTTGGAGGAAGTGTGTCACTGAGGGTGTGTTTTGAGGTCTCTGATACTCAAGCCATACCCAGTGTAGCTGTCTCTTCCTGCTGCCTGCAGATAGTTATGTATCTACTTATAAAAATATAAAAGAATGGCCAAATTTGATGGCACAGGCCATAAACCTAGCTACCCTGAAGGCTGAGGCAGGAGGGTCACAAGCTCAAAGCCTGCCTGGGCAACTTAATAAAACCCCACCTCAAAATAAATAATAAAAGAGGGAGCAGGAAAGTATCTTTGTTGCTGATCACTCATAACTCTCCAGGTTTAGCCCACAGTAACCCCATTAAGATGAAAATGACATAAATCACCAGCAAACATTTCTACAGCTCTAACTGCATGAAATTTTGGTGTCAAATCTTACAGAATTTTCTATGTGTGTGCTGATGCTATACATACACACATAGAGAGAGCTACAGATAACATAGTCATAGATCCAGGACGGGGTCGAACACTGTACATTTTAGGTTTCAATGTGCTCTTTGCCATGAAGAATATGTAGTAGATATCATTTTATCAAGACACAGATCCAGCTCACTTCCCAAAGCTGTCTGAATATATGCTAGACCCCTTCCATGTCAAAAAGCACACACTCCCCTTATCCCTTTAACAGGCTCACTTAATCTCTCCATGAGAGTTTACCCTGACGCCGAATCATAGACTCCTAAACTAACCTTCTTTCACAGAAAGCAGCATCGCCGCCCAGCCACCTGTGTTTGTATCCACAGGGCTTTCTAGATCAAAGGTCGCAAACCTTTTCTTTATTTTTATTATACTTTCACTTTAATTTTTAGCACATTCTCCACGTTGACAAATAGAATATGACTTGAGGCACGCAGCTTGCCATCTCCTCTCTAAAGGAAGTGGGTCCCCTTCACCTCTGCACTAACTGTTCTTTGTGGTATCTCCACCTAAGGCACAGAGCTCTGACCAAAGCAAGCCAGCCTTCTCTGTCTCCATGGTAAACCTGTGATAAAACATATCAACCGATCCAGAGGAAAGGACAGCGGAAATAGTGGTTTGGGATGGGAACCTGTGGTAATTGATGAGCTAGCTACAAGCAGAGGAGCAATTCCGTCCTCCTGCTCACCTTGTCGGAAGAGACGGCCTCGCTGTGAGGTTAAAGCGAAGTTAGTAAATACACAATTATTCAGCTTGTGTCTTGGTAATAAATGTGCCTCCGGGCAGTGAACCTGCCAGTCCTCAGAGTACCACTTTGCTGATTAAGGAGATAAAAAGTGGATATTGTAGACAGGGTCATTTCAAGAGTAATGAATCCTTACTCTGTCACTGTACTTTGCCGACAGGGAGAAGAGCTTGCGCAGGATGAGGTATTCGGGGACATCCAGGTGTGTTGTGTGCAGAGTCACATCAGAGAGGACGGTTGCTGGGCCATGGCTAACCAGCAAGCTTCACGGTAGTTGGGAAAAGACAAGACAGGTAGCTAAGTACATCTCAGGGTGAAGCCTTATTAGATTAGCTTAATACCTTATTGCATGATCGATAACAATGTATTTATTCTGCACTGTGGCCTTGAGTGACTTTTCATTAGAAATTTAAATGGCCTTAGAAAACTGCTTTCAATTTAGAATACATCCAGGGGATAGCAGCCTGGCCTCAGAACAAGGGAGGAGTGGAAACCCGGCTCATTGTTTAAGTCAGAAAGAAACTGTCCAAAACACGTCCCCTTGGCAACGAGGGAGGTAACTCATGGTTTGTGCCTGAGGGATTGGGGGTGTGGCTCAGTGATAGAGTGCTTGTGTGGCATTTGCAAGCATATCACATATCACACACACACACACACACACACATGCACACACACACACATGCACACACACACACAATGATGCATCTAACTAATGATACTGTTCCTTTTTTTCATCAGAATGAAATAGATCAAAAAAGTATTTATGATTTCCTAAGCTAACAACCCAGATAACTGTTGAGAAGCTGAAGGCTGTAAGATTAGGGGTGATGGGGGGACTGGATAGATGGCTCAGAGGTTAAGAGCATTGTCTGCTCTTCCAAAGGTCCTGAGTTCAAGTCCCAGCAACCACATGTGGCTCACAACCATCTGTAATGGGGTCTGGTGCCCTCTTCTGGCCTGCAGGCACACACACAGACAGACTATTGTATACATAGTAAATAAATAAATATTTTTTAAAAAAAAAGATTGGGGGTGATGGGTATATTATTTAAAGTAAATGTGTTAGTGAGTGGCCAGGACTCTGTCGGTGCTCACCCACACTCTCTTGGATTCCTCTGTGAATTCTGTGCTCAGGGACTCACGTCCCAACAGCCAGAATGAAGGCACCAGGAGAGCTTTGGGGATCTTAAATGATCCTGTGGGCAGCCCTGACCCAATAGCTGACCATGTACAAAAGGGATTCTCATTGTTGTTGATACTGGCGACACCCCATTACTTACTGGGGGAATTGGAGGACTGCCGTATATATTATAGGAACTGTGTGATGTTTGGCTCTACCCCTGACCTCTACACTGGGTACCCAAATCCCAGTTTTTCCAACATGACAACCAAAAAACAAAACAAAGACAAAAAAGCAGTCTTCACACTGTCAAATGTCCCCCGGAGGGCAATTCATCTCAAGGTAGAAACCACGGGTGCAAACGTACAAACGTGTAACGCCCCTTCTCCTAACTGGATGGTTCCGTGCTGCTTCGGAAGTCCTTGAGGGGTGGCCCTCTGAAGACGCTTCGCCTGCTGCCACTTTCGGGTTCAACCTTCTTCCTTCCCCGCTTCCCCGTACCTCCAGTTCTCAGGTCCTTTCCTCTGGAAGTGACTCCTGATAATCACAAAGCCTCGCCTCAGCTGCTGCTTCTGAGGATTCCCAACCCAAGCAACCTGGGCAGTTAGAGGCAGGTGGTACCATTCGGAGTGCCTTTGCTGGCCCTGGCGCTGTGCCGCATCTCATGCTATGACGTTCCATTTGGTGTCTCTAGAACCAAGACGAACAAGGGCAGGAGGCATGGGAACAGTCAGGATCGACTGTTTGTCTTCTGTGTACTGACATCCTCATTCATTTCCTCTCCCCCCATCTTCTGGCGCGTCCTCCATCTTTGTTCCACGAGGCTTCCTTTGACCTGAGGACGCTGCCCGTTTGTTTTCCTCATTCATCTTTTCCCAGCAGTGAGCTTTCTCTGTCTCTCTGTTCTTGAACCTTCTTTGCGTTCCAGTCTTTTCTCACTCTCGTCTTCATCCTCCTCTTCCTCCCCGCGCCCGAGGCCTTCCCCAGCACTCTCCTCCTAACTTACCTGAGTTGCTCACTTTCTGAGCGTCATGTTCTAAATCTCTCACTGCCTGTGACTCTTCGCCTACTCTTTCCGGTGAGTTTTCCAAGGAGAAGAGGAAGAAAATGGCCAATGCTTGAGCAATGTGGGATAAGCCAATTATCTGAGACCCCCAATCGAGTCACTTATTCTCAGAGGAAAAAATGCCCCAGAAAATTTAACAATTTATCTGAAGTTTAAAGATAAATATCTATTTCATTATAGAACTATCGGAGGTGTATCAAAATGCAAGCAGACATGCTTTAGCAACAACGCCCACGACAAGCAGCTGATTCTAAACCCCTGTCACTCTGTGATGTCTTGGAGGGGGAGAAAGAGCTTTGAGGCCACATCTTTGCCTGGCTGCAGATTCTCTCTAAATCCCTGTTTACTACTCAAGAGTTTAGAATGAGATCTCGAACACCACTAATCTGCTGCCTTTTATTTTCCCAAGTGGCCTTGAGATACATCTCAAAACGAAGATAAAAATAAAAATGATCTCTTTCTGATGAGACTGCTAAGCCAAAAGAACAAGATCAATAAAAGTGCAATTAATTTGGATTCATTTGGCCTGGAGCATCGTGAGGCAAAATAAGGAAGTGTGTTTGCCAGGGTGTGTGATGTAGCTTTTGGCCAGAAATCTTGCTTCCGAAAGCATCCGCCTCAGATCTAGCAGCCATAATAAACTCCCCGTGTCCTATACGCCCATAAATCCTTGGACCAACCACAACTGCAATGGTCTCCTCTCTTCAACCTGCACACTAATTTAGAATACTAATTACACCTTAGAAAATCGCATTAGGACCCAGAAGACACTGCTCCTTAATCTTTGTAACTATTAAAAACAACTTGTTTGTCCACAGGGAGGGGTCTCTCTAAGTACATTGAACACAGCGCTCAGAGATAGGAAGGAAAAGGGAGTGAGGAAGTAAGGAAGATGTTTGAGTGTTATTGTTTGAATATGTCTCCCAGTGCTGCAGACATTGTCTCCAACAGAAGTGTTAGGGGGTAGGGACATAACAGGAGGCGACTAGACCATGAGGGCTCTGGAATCAATGGATTAATGCCATTATGCCAGGCAAGTTGCTTAACTCTAGGAAAAGTTAATATAAAAGTGAATTCGGTCTTCACATCATGGAATAACACAGCACCAAGATGCTCCCCAAATGAAGCCTGATTTTGGTCCTGCCAGCTTCCAAAACTGAAAGGAGTAAATGAAGTAAGATCATTGCTAGGATCAAAAAGCCCTCAATTCAAACGCAGTCCTTACTCACTCAGACTGCAGTGTGAGGGGGTGGAGTGTTTGGTTGATAGTAAGGGTTAGATGACATCACTAAAGTAAAGAGCTCAAGAGCGGCATCAGTGTCCGTGTAAAACGGTGGAGACAACAAGCTTCCTTTCCCCAGCATGGAGGGTGTGGTGAAGGCAGTCAGCTTTGGACCAGGAAGCAATCCTGATTAAAGAGTGAATCTGTCAGTTCCTTGACCTTGGGTCTCGCAGCATCCAGAACCATGCGAGCCCAGTGTTGGTTGTCTGACCCATTAATAGACAGTATTTGGTTGTATCCCAAAATAACAAAGAAAATTATTATTGATCAGAAATGTTCTCTGAACTTAAGTTTCACTAAACAAGGTATAAGTCAAGAGGGACGCTGTGTGAGAGAGACCCCAGGACCTCATCAAGAGGCCGCTGCAGTGCAAGCACTGCTCAGCCTTCACTGGCTGTGTGTCCATCCCTGGGCTGGACGCTGGGACCTCAGAGGTTGGTGGGACAGGTCAGTCCTATAGAAACTGTAGGTAGAGGCCATGGGAGTCCCTGGGAGGGCCTAAGTGACAGAGATGAGTTTGTGTTTCTCATTAGACTCTAAGGTGATTGAAAAGAGGCTTTGTGCCTCATTTCATTGCCGCTTGTTGTGCCATGTCGGGTTGATATTATTGGTAGGCCACTCTTCTCTGAAGGGAAAACAGAGGAGTGGACCTGGGAAAGACAGGATTCAGGGGGTAGACTAGGAGGAGTGACAGGAGGGAAGGCTGCTGTTGACCTATATTGAATGAGAGAAGAATGGATTTTAAAATAATATTAATAAAATAGGAGCCAGGTGTGGGTGCCTTTAATCCCAGCACTCAGGAGGCAGAGGTAAGTGGATCTCTGTGAGTTCAAGGCCAGTCTCATCTACAAAGTGAGTTCTAGGACAATTAGGGATGCTACACAGAGAAACTCTTTCTCAAAAAACAAAAGGAAAAAAAAGAAATATTTCCTCTCTTAAGGTTATGTCTATTTGCCCTCCAGACTGCTATTTTCATCTATTTTAAATGACCCCAACTGAGCTTAAGACTTTGCTTTATGATTAAGGTCTTTTCTATGAGATGAACTCTACTTGGTTTAGGGGTCATATCTCACTCACCCTATTATTTTCTTTTTAATTGATACTACTTTGGCTACAGATTAGATATATGCTAACTTTTATTTAATAAAATTAAATTAAATGGAAAAAAGAAGAATCTAAGGTGACTTAGGTTTAAGGAAAATCTCAGCTAGCCGTGGTGGCGCACATCTGTAATTCTGGGGCTCAGGAGGCAGAAACAAAGGACCATGGATCACTATGCAGTAACCACACTGGAGTGTGTCTCTAGGACTGCACATGTACCTTTTGAAAGCACTGTGCAGTTGTATTCTAAACTGCATCCAAATATTGTTTGTTCTGCAATGGATAAAGAAGCCACAATTCCCTGATGAAAGGTAACTACACACATGAGTTCATGAATAAGGCAAAGGAAAGTCACATAAACTAAGCAAAAAAAAAAAAAAATCTAAGAGCCTACAGTGAGCAGGCTTCAGAATTTAATGTGCTGGATAGTTCTGAGTCTGAATAATCTTGTAGGAAAGAGATTAGTCATTCCAGTCCCTGACGAATCATGATCCTCTTCTACAGTGTCGTTATGTCCCCAAATTCACTCTTAAAAGCTTACTGTTCAGCTCCATACTTATCCCTTCTTACTCACTTCCACATCTCATTCCTTCAGCTTCCAAACAGCAAAATTACTTTCTGAAAGTCTTCACATTGCCCAGTCGAGATGGGAAACACACTGACACAGTGCACACACACACAAACATACACATACACACGAGAGAAAGAGAGAGAGGAGGAGGAGGGAAATGGAGACAGAGACATGGGGGTAGGGGTCAATATATTTCCTGCTCCTTGTATTATCAGCAGCTGGAAAGCTAAGACAAATCCATTTGCATTTCTTACTGAGGATGCTTAGAGAGCTTTTTCATCCACAGATTTCTTGCCTCTAACCTGCTGATACCCAAGGCTGCATTTTATCAAAAGGGTCAAGATGGAGGGAGAGGAGTTATCTTTCTGTCTTCCATTCATTCAGTGTGTATATTACTGAGACCAGTGTTAAGCATTGCACTTGGGTGCTTTGGAACGCAGGAAAGGATGGCATTGCCCCAATGTTCCACTGAGAGAGAAAGGCAAGAGACAGATTACCAGTGGTTCTGTGAGTACACAAGGATAAGACACCCAGCTGTGACATCAGCACAGTCGCCACAGAGAACCATGTCACTTCATGACATCTCAGCTGATGCTTGAAAGGTAAGGAAGGATTATCCATGCCCTAGGAAAAGCTTGTGAAGACATTGGGTGGAGAGGAACGGATACAGGAAATGAAACTAGATTGAAGGAAGAAGGGACCAGACCTCAAAAGGTCCTGTAGACCACATTAATCACTTCTGACTTTAAGTGGAGGCAAAACAATGTTTGATAGCTGTAAAACATATAAACTGTTTACTGTGTACTTCTGTGGTTACAGAGCTGTGTAAAGCAACCCACATTGTGAAGTTGGCTACTGTATTCTCATTCAGGAGTGCCCCTTGCTCCTGCTCTTCTTGCAGAGGGCCTGGAGAATGGCGCCACAGCAGAAGATGAGCAAGTGAGTCCTTAAACGTGTCCTTGTAGTATCAGGCCTGCCAGATAGAGCATTTTTAAAAGGAGAAAGAAATCCAGGGTTGCTGTGGGACAATGGTTTGTACCCTCTCACTTGTGTTTTAAATAAATGCTGATTGGCCAGTAGCCAGGCAGGAAGTATAGGTGGGGCAAGGAGAACAGGAGAATCCTGGGAAGTGAAAAGATTCAGTCTGCAGTTGTAATCCAGACACCGAGAAAGCAAGATGTGACTGCCTTGCCAAAAAAGGTACCAAGCCACATCGCTAACACAGACAAGAATTATGGGCTAATGTAAGGTATAAGAGTTAATAAGAAGCCTGAGCTACTAGACCAATCCGTTTATGATTACTATAGACCTCTGTGTGTTTCTTTGGGACTTAACAGCTGCAGGACTGGGCGGAACAGAAACCCCAGTCAACACAGGGTGGTGGTACACTCCTTTCATCTCAGTACTTGGGAGGCAGAGGCAAGCAGATTTCTAAGTGTTTGAGGCTAACGTGGTCAACAACAAAGCAAGTTCCAGGATGGCCAAGCTACACAGAGAAAGTCTGTCTCAAAAAACCAAAGGAGAGATAGATGATACATACATACATACATACATACATACATACATACATACATACATACTAGATAGAGATAGATGATAGATAAATACATACATAGATGACAGATAGTAGATATAAGGTAGATGATAGATAGATAGATAGATAGATAGATAGATAGATAGATATGATAGATAGTATAGATAGATATAGATGATAGAGATAGGTGATGATAGATAGATAGATAGATAGATAGATAGATAGATGATAGATAGATAGATAGATAGATAGATAGATAGATAGATAGATAGATAGATAGATATGATAGATAGATATAGATGATAGAGATAGGCGATGATAGATAGATAGATGATAGATAGATAGATAGATAGATAGATAGATAGATAGATAGATGATAGATAAAAATAGGATTTTTGAATCAATGTGATAGTATTGACACAAGACAAGAGAAAGCAGAGATGCTGGAATTGTATTTCCTTTTATCTTTTAGGTGGAAGAAAAGTATTGATAGAAATGGGAGAATAAATACAGTGAATCTTAGCTGAAGATCAAGACAAATGGGAGACAGAGAAGAATGTTCAAAGTGTGTGGGCTCTCTGACACGTCTCTGAGGAACTCTGAGGAACAAGAATCTAGCTATGTGATAAGGAAAAAGTGATTGCTGTTTTTGCCGGGAAAGGGACCACAAGAAATACTTTGACTGTGTCTTGGTGTCATTTCTAGCTCCCGGATGCTCAGTGGAGTTTGAATTCTGGCCTTGTATCAGAACTACTTATAATGTTCTTATCTGTAATTTGTCCTTAACGTTACTAATAAGGGTTGGATTTCTTCAGAGAATTTTTTGAAAATTTATTTTTATGTATATGGGTGTTTAGCCTGCATGTGTGTCTGTGAACCATACACATTCCTGGTGCCCATGGAGGCCAGAAAAAGGTTTTAGACCCTTTGAAACTGGGGTTACTGAGGTCTTAAGACACGATGTGGCTGCTGGGAAGTGAAACAAGATCCTCTGGAAGACTAGCCAGTGTTCTCGACCACTGAGCCATTTATTTCTACAGCCCTCTTCAGAGACTCTAAATGGTTCTTCCTTACTTTTTTTTATTCCTCACACTACATCTTTTTCTGTCTCTTGAAACCAGTTTTTCTTAGATGATCTGCTACAAGAAGATTGTTGATTGTTATTTTTGTCTTCTTCTATCTCATCTCCTTAAGGACAAAATATGTTGTTTGTGTCCTAGAAAAGTCCTAATCCTGCAACAAGCACAAAGAAATACTTCCTGGCTAACCAGTTTCATTTACAGAACAGCAACAACAACAACAACAAAAAAGTCTCTGCCAAATCCAATACTTGGCCAAAGTGCAAACCATTGGCCAACCGTCCAAGGTAGCCATCCATGAGGAGTACTAAATTAATCCTGGGACATCAAGACGTCTTTGAAGTCTGAACAAAAAAGAAACAATGGATTTACCAGAAATGTTCTGCCCTTCTCATTTTGTGCTACAAGAGCTACCCACCTCACGCAAGGGATACTACATTTCTTGCAAAGCCACCAAAGAAGCTACCAGAAGTCTTACATGTCTTTCCACATGCATTTGATAGTCATTCTCTCTCCTAAACTTTTTAACAATTATTTTACAGCCATCAGTTCATAGGCTCATGTATTCTTAGCCTCTCTTAGCCCCAAAGCAAGCTTGAAGCAAGGTGACCTCTTATCTACCTCAAATCTATACCCAGATGTAACTTACACAATGTGCCTCTTTATACAATTCATTAGAAAAGGGTTCACAGATGTTTCTAGAAAGAAACTGCTGGTGGGGAATTAAAGGTGTGATGGCAGAGAACCTGAGTTGAAGAGTTGTACTTAAATCTTGTTTACCTGTTCTGTCCTTGGACACCTTAATTTCCTCATCTGACAAATGGGGTGTTTGTTAGTCCTGGAATGTCTATGAAAGTCTTACATCAACTAAAGCAATACACACACTCCAGTGTGTTTCTAGGAAAAAGTCAACAAGCAGTGGTAGTTTCGGTGGGTGGCCAATTGGTTACAGTTAAAAGTTCCTCTTTGAAGTAATGCTTTAGCTCTCTTGAAACAATCTTGGTTTATGATTGGATACTTTCCCCCCAATAAAGTGTATTTGATGTGAGAATTGTATTAGGCTGTGAGAACTATTATCTAGTTTCAGCCATAATACCTCCAACCGAGAAATAATGGTGGTGTTTGGACCAGAAGACAACCCTTTCTCATTCTGAGTAACACCAGAGAGTTTATCTTTCACACATTTTTGCTTTATTCAACAGTTTTTGGTACGGGTGACCTTACTCTTTTAATGCTAGGCAGAATTAATTAAAGACACCATTTTTTAATGCAGCAACATGCCTTGCTTTAAAAAAAATAATGTATCGCTCACCAGTTCATTTTTCATGAATACAATTATCCCTTTTGTGCGGTTGTCATTGTTCTGTATTCTTTCTTTATGAGCCATTATTTTTTAAATATAAATTTTAACCTACTGTGTAAACACGAACAGCTGTTGAACTTGTAGTCCAGGAAGGGCCATTCACATCTTCCAGCCAAACTGCCAGCGCCGTGCCTGGAAAATCTATTACTTCTGCGCTCACCACAGTGAAACAGGACATGGATCCAAGAAAAAGTTTACTTTCTGCAGATGGGTAAGGCAGAGCCTCGTGGCTGGTTGAAATTAGGTCCTTAGAAGGGTCTTTCATCACAGGCTTTTGTGTTTTTCTTACTCTCTCTAGAGGTCTCTAAGCAGAGCATCTGACAGTCTAGACTCTGAGATCAAGGCCAAGTGAGTTCCACTTCTTATCTACTCTCTCTCTGCCTGTGAATGTGTTAACTAACACTGTAGGCTTCCAGCTTCCTATCGTAGAGAGCGGGAGTAGTCACGAGCCCACAAAACCATGTCCATGCCAAGTTTATCATGTTATCTAACACATGGTGAGTACAGTCAGCCCCTGGAGCCACACCTGCAGATTCAACTGACTGGAACTTGAAAATATTTTTCAAAAATTCTGCACAAGACCTACATCGAACAAACAAAAATTGTGTGAGAGGCCAGAGAGTAGAAAGGGGATGGGGGGAGGATGCTGGGAAGAAGCAGGGGCTCAGCGGGCGTGAGAAAAGGCAAACAAAGCAACCTCGTCATTATCTCAAACAACAGAGTATGTCAGCTATTTATAAGGACTTTACCTCACTTTCCATAGGATAAGCAATCCAGAGATGGAGAATCTAGGGTGGTGTGCACAGGTGAGATGCAAACTCACTGCCATTGCACACGAGGGACTTGAACATCTCATTGCTGGTATCTGAAAGTAGATAGAAGCCCCCCCACACACACACACACACACAGACTCAGAGGAAGAACTAAACAGCCAACATGCGATTTCTAGTCTCCATACACGCCCCCCAACTTTGAGGTTTCTTCCTATAAATAAAGTGTTTCTACAAGAGCTGCATAGACTCGATTGTCCAACCCCTGTGAAACACTCCTGTTGGCACGCCTGCCCATCTTGTCCATCTTCAGACATTCATGCTAAAAACCCAGTGTGTGGTTGTAAACACTCAGGCATCACGCTGTCGCACTATGCTGAGATGTTTTAAAGAGGGCATTCCTGAGAAGATTTGTTGGGTCTCCAGTCAGAAGATGCCAGATTCTTTAAACCTTCATCAAGCCTGTTTTCCCTCCTTATTTTTCTTTGTTTTACCTCTTTATTTCACCTAACAACCTCCTTTCCTTTGACAGTATTATGGGATATATATGGTTTAGAGATTTGAACATTTATCCAGCTGTAGTTTGTGACAAATGTTTCCCCACAGGTGTGTGTGTGTGTGTGTGTGTGTGTGTGTGTGTGTGTGTGTCCGCGCAAAACAGCCAGCCACTGGCCCTTACCTCTACCTCAGTTGAAATGGTGATCCTGCCTCCAGGAATCTCAGGAGACTGTGTGTGAGAGCTATTCCTCCCATTTTATATTCCTCTCTAGGGCTGGGATTAAGGGCATGCACTACTGCCTGGTTTCTATGGCAAACTAGTGTGGCTTCTGGGGTTTAAGGTGTATGTTATTGCTATTTGGTCTGTAAGATTGGCCAGTGTGGCTGTTTTACTTTTCAGATCCTCAGGCAAGTTTTATTTACTAAAATAAAGATGAAATCACTACAGTCCCCCTCCAAGTGGAGGCTAAGGGTAGAGTGAGACTGGCTGC
This sequence comes from Alexandromys fortis, assembly GCF_014885135.2. Classification (NCBI taxonomy): domain Eukaryota; kingdom Metazoa; phylum Chordata; class Mammalia; order Rodentia; family Cricetidae; genus Alexandromys; species Alexandromys fortis. The sequence goes on along the minus strand of NW_026067971.1, from coordinate 1,810,092 downwards.
ATTAGATTTACTCCTGGAGGGTGTGAGTTGGTGTGAGCCGGAAGTGTGCAAAGTGGAGGTGATGGAGGAAGGTAATTAGTTAATTATAATAAACCAACTGCTTGGCCTCATAGCTTAGAACATAGGTGGGTGGAATAAACAGAATAGGATGCTGGGCAGAAGAGGAAGTGAGGTCAGACTCTGCTCGGCTCCTGGAGAGACGCCATGCTCAGCT
>NW_026067971.1:1800376-1807056 GCF_014885135.2 Alexandromys fortis | reverse complement strand
ACACACATCATTAGAAATGGGCTAGTCCAGGTGCGAGAATTAGCCTGTAAGGGCTAGAGTTCATGGGCCAAGCAGTTCTTAAATGAACATAGTTTGTGTGTTGTTATTTCGGGCATGAGCTAGCCAAGCGGCCGGGGTGTTGGGGACGCAGCCCTGCCGCTCCTATTTCAACATGGAGGAAACTGTGCTCCAAGCAAACCTTGAAGCTGGCTTCATGGCATGAGGGCCACTTAGAGCTCAGCAAAATATCCTCATGGAAATCGGCCTTCTCGGGATTGCTCTCACACCCTAGGAACCCGGAGAAGATCAAGGTTAACAACAGTGGTACCGGCCGCACAGAAGGAGAAGCGAGGCCTTGAGGAGTGCTTTGAGAGTGAGGTCGAATCCTGCTTGGCCTGTGTGGGTCGGTTTGCTCTGCTTGGTACTGTACTGTTCTTCCTCCTCCGCTGACCCTCGCAAGTCCGCTGCCCTTCTGTTTCTCTTCTGATGTCCTCTCGGTGGCAGCACCTTCTGCCTCTGCACTGTCTGCCACTGCTGCTCCCGCATCCACACTCTGAAGCTTTGTCGCATGTCTCCATCTGTGAGGCACAGAGCTCCAACTAGATAAGTCTCTTAAGCAGCAGCTCTTGCTACAAAAGCCTGTGTAAGATCTGCCTGAGCTTCATTTGTACTTTAATAAACAAAGCTTGCCTGAAGACCAGAATGCAAAACAGTCACACTAGTCAGCCATACAGATCAGGCAGCAGTGGTACACACCCTTTAATCCCAGCACTAACGAGGAATATAAGGCAGGATGAGACAGGAAGTCACTCTCTTTCAGTCTGAAGATTTCATAGAGGTAACTGTTCTCTGGCGGCTTGAGTGTTTTGCTTTTCTGATCTTCAGCTTGAACCCCAATATCTGCCCCTGGGTTTTTATTATTCGGGCTACAGTTGGTGTCCAATGTTTGGGGTACTAATTCACAAAACACAGGCTATAGCTGACCGTGAGCTCCTGCCAGAGATGCACATGGGGCTCCAATCCCACCCATATAGGTTTTCTTTCCTTTTTTTCCCCAAGCCTACAAGCGAGTTTGGGATTTTCCTGTTGTAGCCCCTCTGAAAGTCTCCAGCTGCCTCCCAAACTTCAGAAGCACCTGGGCTCCAAATGCCACAAGACTCATCTACCCTAGGTTGATTGATTGGTTCTGCCTGTCAATCTATCTATCTATCTATCTATCTATCTATCTATCTATCTATCTATTCCCCTCTTGCTCTGTCCACCGTGGGTTGTGGGATCTCCCTGCACCCCTTTTTGGGCTACTGCCAAACTAGGTGGCTGCCTTGAAATCCAGCCAGGCTTTTACTGTTCTACACAGCAGCAATCAGCCTCACATCTTCATCAACATCGTCGGTAGATTTGGTAAAACAATTGGGAATCTTAAAGGGAGGAATTAGTTAAAAGAGAGAGTTTTTTCCCCACATTAAAAAATGGGAACAATCATTACAATTGAGGGATTTGGGTCTCTGTATGATATTATGTTAGACAGTTTGAAAATGGGATGATTAAATTAAAGGATATTTAGATGGGGTTTATGTAATGTCAATTGTAAACATTATCAGCTTTATCATTTTTGTCTTATCACTAAAAAAGTTAACTAATCTGAGTGCTAAGCTACAGACCTTACAAAAACCTCACAAAACAGATCACAAAGATATTCAAATCTAGACAGAGGAATTTAATAAAGAGCCAATTTCAATGTTGCATTGTAAGAATAGAGAGGAACAGCCTAAGGTTTTCAAACAACCAACCTTAACATATCCAGTAACCTTACAGAAATTGCCAAATGGCAGAGGCTCTTTTACAGCTAACTGGACTTCTGTGTCAATGTTAGATTTAAGGAGATTCAAAGAAGCAATAGTCTCATATGGCATTCCTTCACCTTATTTGAAGCAAATGTTAAACTCATGGTTTGTAATAGAATTATCCCTAAAGACTGAAGAAAATTGGTTAAAGGTGTTTTAGAGCATGTTCCACAACTACAATGGAGTACTTGGTTCAGAGAAGATGCTAAGATTATTGAGCAACGGAATAAAGCTAGAGGTAGGCAAATCTCCCAATTCAACTTCTTGGAGGAGTTTATGCTACTGTATATGATGTATATGATATATATTATAGGTGATAGCCACACAGCCACTTTGAATGCTTGGGACAGAATTTAAAAATTAGGAAAGAAAACTGAGTCATTTACTAAAGTTATACAGGGTCCAAAGGAACCCTTTATGGATTTCTTACAAAGATTGACTTCAGCAGTAAATAGAATGATACCAAATTCAGAAGCTAGACAAATAATAATTGAATCTCTGACATTTGAAAATGCCATTTTCTATGCAAAAGGATAATTAGGCCATTAAAGGCAAGGTCAACACCTTTGGATGAATGGATTCAAGATACAATTAATATTAAATCCCATAACCATGATATTGAAGATCAACCAGCCCTCAGAATTCTCCTGTATTTGTTTGTAAAAAGAAATCTTGAAAATGGAGAATGATAACAGATCTAAGAGCTGCTAATAAGGCGATTCAGCTAATGGTCTCTCTAGAGTCTAGCATTCCTTTGCCTTTTCTATTGGCTAAAGGATGGCCTCTTATTCTTACTGATTTAAAAGACTATTTCTTCGCTATACCTTTACAAGAAAAAGACAGAGAGCAATTTTCCTTCACAGTGCCTACTTATAATTCACAGTCTACTAAGAAATACAATGGAAGAATATCCCACAGGGAATGTTAAATAGTCCCACCCTGTGCCAACATTTTGTAAGTCAGCCATTGGAAATGATATAGAAGCAATTTCTGAATCTATAGTTTGCCCTTACATGGATGGCATTTTACTATCTATCTGATAGATAGAATGTTTGAAGAAGTAAAGAAAACTGTGCCTTGTTGGGGATTACAAATTGCTCCTGAAATAAACAGAAGAGATTTCATTAATTGTTTAGGATATAAAATAGGTTTACAAAAAATTAGACCCCAAAAGGTGCAAATTAGGAGATAACATATGCAGATGCTTAATGACTTCCAAAGATTGCTAGGAGACAATTCCCATCTAGGGCACACTATTGGGATAGATCCTTATGACCTGATTAATTTAAACAAAACCTCAGATGGTGATAAGGACTTTAATTCCAGAGAATTATCAGTTGAAGCTGAGAGAGAATTGGCTTTGATTGAAGAGAAATTACAGAAGGCACATATGGATCATGTGGATCTGAATCTTAACTGCATTCTGCTTATAGTACCCTCCAAACATTCCCCTAGAGGAATTTTAATGTGGAGTAAGATATTATCTTATACTGTATCTTTTTACCACATAAACTGAGTAAAAAAATTAAAAACTTACATGGAAAAGATTATTGAGTTAATTCTAAAAGGAAAATTGAGACTTTGTCAACTAGCAGGAATTGATCTAGCAGAAATTATAGTGTCTTTTAATAATGAAATTGACAAATTATGGAAAGAGTTCTAGTATTTTTTAGGAGAGATTAGCAACAAATATCCCAAAATCAAGAGAATTCAACTTATAAAGAGAACTAACTGGATCCTTCCACACATTATATGGGAACCACCAATAACTGGTGTTTATATACTGGTGCAAATAAATCAAGAAAGACAGGTTACAAAACAGAAAGTTTAAGTAAAGTGGATCTAATCCCTTATGATTCTGTTCAAAATTTAGAATTATATGCTATTCTCATGGCACTAAGTGGTTTTAAAGAACCTCCCAACATAATTACTGATTCCCAGTATGCAGAGAGTGAGTTGTTTTGCACATTGGAACAACTGAATTTATACCAGAATCGACTTAATTAGTTATTCAGTTACAAGATATAATCAGGAATTGGCATCATCCCATATATATAATAGATATCCAATCCTATATTGTCCTGCCAGGTCCTCTAGCAGCGCCAATCTACTTTAGAGAAGATAATGGGCATCAAAGAAACTCCACATGTGGCAAAAGTAAGCCACTGGGCAAGAAAATGCCCTTGCCTCAACTGCTGACAGTATGCTGCCCTGAAAGAGAGTGACTACCAAACATTGTCAAGACAAGGAGGGACATACCTTCAGAATATCCTGCTTCACAGAAAAATCTGTTGTATATGCTAGGCCTGTAAGCCAAAGATGGATGCCCCAATGTTGCAGAGGAACTATGCGTGACTGTTCAGGCAGTCAGCTGTTTCTATCATTTCTCACATTTTTTGAAAGTTGTTTGCTTACACTTCCTGCTTACTCAGTTAATATTATTTCCTTCTTGATTCTCTAAGGGAGTTGAAGGCTAGCTAGTTATAGTTTTCCTTGATAACCTGACACAAAAAGCAAGTTATGATAGAAAGTAAATTAGGTACAAGACTTTGGACTCACCAAGATAGAATAGATATATAGTATTTTCTCTGAATTTGTCACATGCAAATGGACTAGACATTGTTGATGTATTTATTGCCTATATATATATATAGTATACAGTTATTGTGCTTATTGTTATAGTTTTTCTTATATTAGCTATAGCCTTCTTTTTATTTTAGAGAAAAACAAGGAATACTTTTGTGATATTTCATTTGTATTTTAATAAATAAAGCTTGCCTGAAGACCAGAATGCAAAACAGCCACACCGGCCAAGCAGTGGTGGCACACACCTTTAATCCCAGCAGCCACACTAGTTCGTCAGAGACCGGGCCATGGTTGTGCACACCTTTAATCCCAGCACAAGAGAGGAATATATGGTGAGATGAGACGGGAACTTGCTCTTTTCAGTCTGAATATTTCATAAATTTAAGAACTCTCTAGTGGCTTGGCTTTTTTTTTTTGATATTCAGGTTGAACCCCAATATTTGCCTCTGGGTTTTTATTGTTGTGCTACATAAACCCATTGTTACAGTAACAGAAAATTAATTAACAGAATCTTTTCAATCATGATTCTTCCCAATACTCTCTTCCTGCCTCTAAATTTAAAAAAAAAAAATCTAAGCATCTCCTACTTCCTGTCCTTTCTTCTTTAATCTCTTGGCATTCTTCCTAACACCACAAATTCCATTTTAAATAACTCTTAACCTACACCCTATTTATAATTACCACCATGATTTTTGTCCAGACCTTCATGTCCCCTGTATGTTAATTAATGAACTATCAACACATATTCTGTGTTTTTCATTGTATTAGCCTTCATTCCCCTGCAAAATACCAAAACTTTCCAGCAATCAATGTATAGCTTCACTGTTTAAAAGCCCCACACAAGTGGGTCCTTCAGTTGCCCCACACTGAAATAGCCCTGACTCCTTTCTTTAAACTGAGTAGATGAGATGACAGTGAACTATGACTTTCAATGCTTTGTACCATCAGGGTTTAACTTTGCTCCTTATAGATGACTCCTACCCAACCACACTTAATAGAATAGAAAATTCTAAGTAGATCAAGGAGAAAATTTTTCAAAAACATTAAATTGGAGTCAAGAGACAGCTGTGGCCTCATCAAATTTGGCATCCAAATTTATTTATTCTACCTTATTGAGGGAAAAAATGTTCTGGTTTAGAGATGTTCCAATGGACATGAATTTTTATATTAGCTTTTTAGTCATGTTAGAATACAAATGAAATAACACTATCAATTTTATTCTAGATACGAATGAAATTGGCCAAACAGACGAACATGGGGTCATTCCTGCTGTACGGGTATGCATGAATATGGCAAATATCAAATTTGAGCACGTAATTCCTCCAAGATTTTTACCAGTTAAATAGATCTAAAAATTAAATTTTTTTCAGAATTCTTTTAGTGCCAGATGTTTAGTGAACAGTTTGGAAACCATTCCTTTGGCTACATCTATCTTTTAATGTTGCTTTTCTACCTTCAGGCAAACAGAACATCTCCAAGGCAATCTTAGGTACCTCCCAGGATTGTTTCTGCAGGAGTGTTCTATCAAAGGCCAGGGACCCAGACAGCACAGAGTCCTGCCCTTCCTGCCTCAGTGCCTCAGGAGCCAGCTGACTTACACCACCTCCAGAGTCTGCCTTGTTCTCAGCCTTGCCTCCATTCCCAGGGAGTGGGCTCAGTGCCAGCCACAGTCACAGAACACATCATCCTGTGTCCCCATAAGTGGCGTGCACAACATTGAGCAGCTAAGAAACTGAGAGAGGGAGGGAAGGAAGAAATCCTTTCTGCCAGCCGTTGAGAAAAGAGGATGTGATGCCAATGCGGGAAACTGGGAATGTTTCCAACTGGGATTAAAGTGTCATCATCAGTGTTCCCCTTCACACCCTGACGTCATCACCAGCACTCTCCCCCCACAGCCCTGACATCATCACCAGCACTCTCCCCTCACAGCTCTGATGTCATCACCAGCACTCTCCCCCACAGCTCTGACGTCTTCACCAGCACTCTCCCCTCACGGCTCTGACGTCATCACCAGCACTCTCCCCCCACAGCCCTGATGTCATCACCAGCACTCTCCCCTCACAGCCCTGATGTCATCACCAGCACTCTCCCCTTCACAGCTCTGACATCATCACCAGCACTCTCCCATCACGGCTCTGACGTCATCACCAGGACTCTCCCCTCACGGCTCTGACGTCATCACCAGCACTCTCCCCTCACAGCTCTGATGTCATCACCAGCACTCTCCCCCCACAGCTCTGACGTCATCAC
>NW_026067971.1:1712743-1800323 GCF_014885135.2 Alexandromys fortis | reverse complement strand
CCGGCGCTCCCCACACACAGCTCTGACGTCATCACCAGCACTCATACACAAGCCTTGACGTCATTGTTGCTGGCTTCCAGCTCTCACTGTGCCGAACATTGAGAAGAATGGGACAAGGACAGCACAATCAATATGCATCCTCGGCAAAGGCCTCCCCAGCTTGTTCCATGGAAACAGAGAGGTCTTGATGGTCTGTTTTCACATTCACCAAAGAGAGGAGTAGTGTAAGGTCAGGGTGGGAAAGGAGGAAACATGCCTAGCAACGAGACTTTTATCATCTGCTATATTTCACTTTGGTACATTTATATTTCCACTGCTGAGCTCAGACGTCTTTGGGGAATGTGTATATTTTGGACAAATTTTATAATAAAGACTGTAAATAAATCCTAAATGCTGCTAGACCTGGAAGTAGATCATTAAATTTTTATAGAATCGACATAAGCTTGGGATCTGACAAATCCCATTTTAAATTCTGAGTGCAGCGGCCTCCCTGCGAAGCACAAGCCGGGTGGTATTCATGTAATCTCTGTTAAAGCCTCAAAAACAATACATTTTAAACAACGGGAAAATACACCATCACTATCTTTGGCAAATGATTTATTTCCAGAATTCTGGGTATAGGATTTCAAATTTTGACATAATATATGCATACAGGGAATATACAAATAACCCAGTTTCTCTGGATGCAACTGATGTAATAACAAAACCGCGTTCCCAAGAGACACCTAGTGTTTTCTCCGTTCAAACACCAGCCATCTAACTCAGTGGCCAGAGGGTCACTTCTTGCCCCCCTTCCCTGTCTCCCTTGGGCAGGAAATGTTCATTCTCTTCCTAAGAGATCATTTCTTCCAACAAGTGTGCTATTCTTTCTTTGTGCCCTGCCCCCTGTGACACCTCTTCCCGTGAAAAATGACTTAGAGGTTTTTCATCTTTTAAAACCATTACTACTGACCAACATCTCCCATAGAGCGAAGATGGATTGGATTGCGATTCCCAAGCCTGCTGCAAAGCCGATTACGAAGGAAGAACCTCTCACTCCTCTTCCCCAAGTTGTCCCATCGGTGAGGCAAATGCCTTGAAATTTGGGTAGCACGTCACTAACAACTTTGCGTGCTGGACCAAACCACCCTTCCAAGATGGGTGCCGGCCACTGCCCAGGAACTACAAAGAGGTGCCCTTTGCTTTTCCAGGGTCTCTTGAAACCCGGCATTCAGCGGGCTGATCTGGGGGTCCTACCTAGGAGGACAGGGCCTAGAGTCAGACGTGAAGCGGTTAAAGCAGGCGAGGCGTGTTTACTAAAGCCATCTGAAGTTGATAGCCGTCACGGCCTGGCTTTTTTCTCTATCTTCGTAAACCGCAGTGAATTGATGGAATGACCCGGACTTGATCTTCAGGGCAATATGTCTGATGGCACCGCTGGATTGATAAATTGATTCAAAACTATTACCATGGTGAAAAAGCAATAAGGTCATAAAAATTGCATCAGCTGGCTAAGTAAATCCTGGCATTTCATGACAAGTAATGTAGGAGAACCGCAGGAGGATCTGGGCATGAGGCTGAATGAGTGAGGGAGAAATGACTTTGAAGAGCTCATCACCTCGGATCTATTCTTCCTGCCAGCGATTCATGTCTTCGCATAGCGCCACTTCATTATGGGGAAATAACTGTACACTCCTAGCATATTCCTGGCCTCCCTGGCGGCCCCTGGAGGACCCTTAGCTGGTTAATACCTCATCACGGGCTTCATTGAACACTTTAATCTGCACTTGTGTGATCAATAGAATCCTGGTGTAAATTAAAAGGACAATTTCATGTAATCAAGCCTGTTAATGCTCATTTTGAAAACCATTATTTGTGGAAGGCATTTAGAAGAAAATTACGGAGTGACAGCCTGATGCACTCCGAGACGATTTGAAAGCAGGCCCTTTTTGTGTTCTTCTACCTGCTTTGGGAACCGGATGGCAGGAGCTGTTATTGAGTGCAAGGGGGGGAAGGGAAGGAAACAGAGCCAAGAAAGCAAAGAAGAGGAGCCCAGCAGGGATGTGTGTGTGCCCTGCCTGCTTGCTTGCCTTCAAGCAGGGAAGAAGAAAATGAAATTTTCCACTGTTCTATTTCTGTGGCAAATTCAATTACTGTGGGGACTTGTTCAAAGCGGTGTAACTTCCAAGAGGCAGAAATTGAAAACCTGGCAGCTAATGAAATGGCAGATGACTAGGAAGTTCAGGCGGGGCCGTCAGTCTGAGCAAACACCTGGAGGAAACCGGCAACTATCCCCAACGCTGTCCCTGCTGTCCCGAAGCCACTCTCTCAGCCGTCCCCCAGAGGAGAGACGAGACCTCCTCTCCCCAGCATTTGACTCCAGCTGGAATAACATGCTAACAGCCACAGTTTCTTCGGGTCTCTCTACCACCAACACAGCATGGTACATGAAGCATGAAATGCAATGTGCAACCAACATGCTGCTCTTCCCCAGCCTGGGGAATCATGTTGCATATAACTAATATTAGACACTCTGCTCAGAAACATATTATTCGAATCTCTGGTAGCTGAGAAATACACATATCTCTAACATATAGGCGTAGCATACGGCAGTATATAGCTTGAGTAAATATGGTTTGCTTTTGCTTTCAGTTTTAAGAAAAGGTCGCGTTGGGTGGCCTTGACTACCCTTGAACTCACTACAGTCTTCCTGCCTCAGCCTCCCAAGTGAACATCCAACCTCACCCAGCTGGAAACCCTTTATAAGACTGTTGTAATTGTGTCTCCACTCCTGAGATTCTGAGTGTTCTAAAGTGAATGCCAAGTGTTGTGTGTTTTCAAACCTTGAAGGTGAACCTGAAAAGCTCTGAATGCTTGCAAGGATGACTGTGTGCGGTATTGTTACGAATACAGGTACAAATATGCAATGATTTCCTTATACTACTGGACCGTGGGAATCAGTGTTTTGACCCAGATAGTATGATGCCCCAGAAATATCAAAGCTATGAAATTACAAGGCCTGAAAAAAGTGGTTTGGGGCCTGATGAACTGAAATCTGATGAAAAGCGCTCACCTGAGCTTGCCTTCGTTCACCCAGTCTCAGGAGTAACAAAACAAAACTCAGGGTTCTCTTCCGCACCTTCCTTGAGGCTCAGCTGAACTCTCCAGAAAAGGAAAATGATTTCCATTCGTCACGTGACAAGCAATTCCAGTCAACTCTTGCAAAGCTGATTGTGGTTTACCCAGAATAAGAAATGCTTCGGATGCAATTCTCTGGTAAAGGGAATTTCCTGTGTCTCTCGATCCAACTCGTCAGATAGCCTGAGCACAGCCTAGTCAAACTATGCTTCCTTGTATCCTATTTTCTCCATGTTTGGGTTTCAAATAAGCATCTTAATGTATTTAGCCCTAAATAATGTTTTCATGTCTCTCTCCCAAGTGACAAGATGTCCCTTCCTACCTTCTTGTTCTCATTCTGACCCACTAAGCTGAGGGCACTTTCGGAGAGCTTTTTAGAATTCCTCTGCCATCCTAACGATCATCCAACAACTATAAATAATGCTTCATTTGATGACTTGACTGGGGCGACCATTGCAAACATGGCTGAACGCTTCCATTGTGTATGTCTTTATCCTTCTCGAAGCACCTCGGTGAGTCCCACAGCTCAGCTTTGTGAATGACGCCACAAGAAACACTGGTATGCAAGTATTTTGTGATATTTGACTTGGAATTTGGGGGGGAATACTCAAGTGTTGTATAGCGGTAGTATAACAGATCTATTTTAAATGTTTTGAGAAACCCCCATCCTGGTTTCTACAGAGGCTAAGAAAGTTTACAATGTATAAGGATTCCCATTTGTTTTTGTCCTTGCTAGCATTTGGTGTTATTTGCTTTCTTTTCTGTTTATCAAAAATATTTTATACAGTATATTCTTTTTTTTTTCTTTTGGTTTTTCGAGACAGGGTTTCTCTGTAGCTTTGGAGCCTGTCCTGGAACTCCCTTTGTAGACCAGGCTGGACTTGAACTCACAGAGATCCGCCTGCCTCTGCTTCCCGAGTGTATATTCTGAACCCCGTTTCCCCTCGCTCATCTCTTCCCAGATTCTCCCCACTTTCCCACCCATCCAACTCCACACTTTCTCTCTCTCTCTCTCTCTCTCTCTCTCTCTCTCTCTCTCTCTGATAAACAAGCCAATAATAAAATAAACCAAAATTTAATAAAATGAAACAGGCAAACAAAGGAAGGAAAAGGAAAAATCATGAAAACACACACACCACACAAACAAAATCTATAGCAACAGAAAATCAGAAACCAAAGTAGATTAGCAAAAGACAAGGAAGCTAAAATCAAAACAAAACAAAAACCAAACAAAGCATTGTAAGACAAAACACTTCTAAAAACCTATTGAGTTCATTTTGTATTGTCTGGCTTATGATGAACTTGAGGCTTCCTTTACATGTGGTCTGTATGCCCAGTGAGATTACATCGGAAAAAATATTTCTTTTCTTTGTGAGCAGTTGTCAACTGGAGATAGCTTCTGAGTTAGGGATGGGGACTTGTGTTCACTTCCCCCTCAACACTGGGACACCCTCTGGCTTGTACCTCTGCGGGCCTTGTGCGGGCTACCACGTGTGCAAGGGTCCTTTTGTGTCCGGGTTTCTCCTGTCTTCCATGCCCACTGGCTCTGGCAATCTTTCCTCCTCTTCCACTTAGCTCTCTGAGCTAAAGGGAGGTGTTAGTTAGATAAAGACATCCGGTTTTGGACTAAATGTTCCCTCACTCCCTGCACGTTGTCCAGGTGTGGGTCTCTGCATAAGTTTCCATCTCCGCAGGAGGGAACTTCTCTGGTCAAGGCTGAAGAAGACACTGATCTATGGATACAGCAGGATGTCATCAGGAGTTATGCTACGACTATGTTCCTTTAGCAGAAAAACAGTATTTGGTGTTCCCCTAGGCACCTGGTCTGCCTAATCTCAGGTTCTTGGCCACACAAACAGTTTGGGTTCCATCTCATGGAGTGGGCCTTAAATTCAATCAGCTTGGTTACTTCCGGAACTTGTGTGCCATTACTGTGCCATTAATGTCACAGACCAGTCACCGCTGCAGACTGAAAGGTTTGTAGCTGGGATGGTGTGTACCTTTCTTCTCTGGGAGTGTGCAGAGTGACTTCCACCACGAACAGTAACTAATCAGTAGTGGTGAAGGTTCTAATTAGGCATCAACTCACCTTCTCTGTGTTCAAGAAGATAAAGAAGTGCAGGCTTCAGCAACAGGGCCTTACCACCCGTGTATGGGAAGCAAACGATAGCTTGGCAATAGCCCAAATGGTTTGCAGGTTTCCATTGAGCCCCTCTGGCCAGCAACTCAATCAGATGTAACCCATTCCTGTCCCTGTGAGCTTTGCTTGGTGGAGAGGCCTAATTGGGGCTTTGTCTTCCTGTTATTTGGTGGTTCCATTCACATTTTTTTCATATATGTTTAGATTTTAAGAAGCTTCTGCCACAGCGGGTTTCCCTACAACCCATCTAGTGGGTTGTTTGTTTTCTTCATAGCTGTCATTCTGACCAGAATAATAATAAAATCTCAATGAAGTTTTAATTTTCTTTACTTTTATGGTCAGTGAAGTTGAACATTTTTTTCATATGTTTTTTAGCCATTTGAGTTTCATCTTTTCAAAAGTGTCTGCTTATTTCATCAACCTATTTATTGGTTGAGTTATTTGATTTCTTTTTTGTCAAGGTTTTAGGGTTCGCTGTATATTCTAAATAGTAATTCTTTGACAGATACACAGCTAGTAAAGATTTTCTCCCTTTTTCTAGGCTGACTCTTTGCTCAATTAGCTGTTTTCCTTTGCCACCCAAAGCTTTTCAATTCCAGGAAATCTAATTTGTCTCTTTTTGCATTATTCCCCCCCCCAAAAAAAGAAAGAAAATTGCCTATGCCTCAATCCCAAAGTGTGTCCCCCCACTTTCCCCTCTAACACCTTCAGAGTTTCACTCCTACAGAAAGGCCCTTGACCATTGGAGATGGTTTGTGTACAGCGTGAGAGATGAGGATTAACGTCATCCAATGAGTGGATCTGCAGCTTCCCCAGCTCTGTTTGTTGAAGAGACTGTCTTTTCTACAATGCATATTTTGACAGCCATGTTGAAAATCACACGTTGCAGCTGTGTGGGTCTCTGTCTGGGTCCTGTGCTCTAGTGCATTGATCTAGATGTTTGTTTTGTGATGGGATCAGGCTGATTTTGTCACAATGACTATATGATAAAACTTTTATCATTCTGTATTTCTAATGATTTCCAAGTACATCAATTACGCACTGTGAGCTCTTTTATGTTATATTTTGAGATTCTAATTTTATAACAAGCATACAATTAAAGACCTCAGTTTTTAGAGCTAATGTTTCTTCACTTGTTTGTACCTTGGAAATGCCAAGTTGAGATGGCTGAGGTCTTGGGCACAAGGCAGATGTACCAGGTCTGTACCGGTCTTGAGTTCTTTTTATGTCTGGTGACTTCACTGAGAATGCTGCTGTATTAATTAAGGAGAACATGCGTATTTCTGTCCTGAGATCCACCTGACTCCAAAATAACAAGCTACCAAAAGGTTTCTAACTAAACAATGAGAACAGAAAATAAAGCATCAATGGCATAGGCAAGGTGACTATTCCATGCGACACTGTTAGAAGGGCTCTAACTCCATCCAGTCGAGACTTACGTTTGCAGCACAGAAGAAAACCTTGACTCAAGAAACCCTTGGTCATGAGTAAAGGTTTTTCTCTTTGAAAAGTTCCTCCTGGTGACAGGCTTGTTTATTTATGAAATAGAATAACCATTATATGGAGAGAGAAGTTGGGATAACCAAGGATCCAACCCACATTTCTGAAGGGAGAGAGTTAGTGGATGGGAGAGAGATTCTCTGAGAGCCCAGGCACAGGCAGAACTTCATGAGCTTCCTTTTTCAGAGGAAAACACAGTGGTCAGGAAGATTGAGGTGAGTAAAGACACGTAGATGATGTCAGAAAAAAATTAGCTATGCAAAGACCACTAAATGTCTCACTGTGGATGTCTACAGGAAAGAGCCATTGCTGCTCTGTCACCAAACCCAGTCAGGGTTGCTTGCTCTTCCCAGAGCAATCTTGCCAGCAGCTCCCATGGCCACACATCTCCAGCTGTTCATTCTACTCCATGGCTTTTCTCAAAGACAATATCCCCCAGAAAAGTTCCCCTCATCTCCTTCTATGAGACAACATGATATCCTGTGTTTGCCTAACCGGACACCTACTCCTTAGCCCCCAGTCCTGGCTTATTTGTCTTTTGGTTGAGAATAAATAGCAACAGTGGGTTCTGGGTAACCCAGCATAGGGCCGAGCACCAAGCAAAGGCAGAACAAACGTGTACTATATAAACAAAGACCCCACATGTCATGACACATTTACAGACCCAAGTCTAACAGACCTACTTCTTAAAAGGTTTACGAGGGAACAGTAAAGATTTAATTATAGGAGACATTATAACACTTAGATGTTTTTATTTAATTGAATTTTTCTCAACATAATAATGTTCAGATAGTCATCTCTTGTTCATGATAGGTTAAAGAAAAAAGTAAAGGATAACGAGTCAAAGCTTTTAAACCCTTTATACAAAATTGGAGTCTATAATATTAAATGTTTACTCTGTTTTATCAATAGAGATCCTTAAGTTAACCTTCTGCTCCCAGGCACAATGTATCATTCACGGTAACAGTGACCTGAATTACCCAACAGGAAGTCATGTCCTCCAAAGGACAGCTCTACGGTTTAAAGTAATACTCTTCCGTGTGAGTCTTGTTCAGGCTCCAGGCACTTCACTAGAGTTAAGGTTCCTTCTGGACTTTGTAATGCTTTTCTACTCTTGTAAGTGTGTTTTGTTTTCTTTCTGAGAAATTAATTATAATTATTATTTAAAAATTGCATTTATAGATGCAGGTAGGGCTGGAGAGACGGCTCAGCAGTAAAGAACACTTGCTGCTCTCCCAGAAGACCAGAGTTTGGTTCCCAGCAAGTCTGCAGCCACCTGTAGCTCCAGCTCAAGGGATCCAGAACCCATTTCTGGCCTCCATGGGCATCCACACACATAATCTTTTGAATTATATGTGTAAAACTTATTAAAACTATTACCACAAATAACTATTCACCAGCTCAAAGAACATTACATTCATTCGTTCACCAAATCCTTTTGGTCCATGAATAAATTGTCTTACATAGAATGAAAGAAAAGTTTCTCTAGTGTGGAATTGAAATATTTTCCATATGGCATTGATTACATTTCACTCTCAACAGAATTATCCCGTATATTGCTGCCCACAAATCAAAAATTGATGGAAAATTTATACATGCTCTAGAAAACTTCTTCATCATATATATTCTAGTATATTAATAGCAGAAATTTAATGAATCATCTTAAAATGTTTAGGAAATGCTTTTGTTTTTTCTTAAAATTAAATACTAAGAGCTAGGAATGTATCTCGGTTCTATATCACTTTCCTATCATATCTGATAACCTGTGTTTATTCCCCAGCACCTTTAAAATAATTTCTTTAAAAAAATTAAATGAGATACTACAGATAGCCCCCAATTTATGCAATTTTTCCAAAGGAACATTTTTGTCAAGAGTTTAGAATTTTGAATATTGCTGCCATAGGATACGAGTATTGGGCCAAGTTTATTGGGCAATACTTTGTCTGCAGTATTACAAAACTCCCATCATGTGAAGCAATGTTTCCATTAGATTCTGTGCTCAGAACATCATGGCGGACACTCTTGGCTGGATCAGCCAGTGCACGCCCTTCCTTCCTCCTCTTCCATCCCTGTCAATAGTAGGAGATAAAATGGCACCCTTGCTCTCTCACTCTTCAGCTGGGGGCCACGGTGTGGCACTGTCACAGCAGCTGCCAGCAAACCAAATCCGGTGGCCCCTTAGCAGACTGCCTGCTGTCACGACCACGCGAAGAACAAGAGGAAGGAAGGCTTCTTCATCTCTGCTTCTCTTTTCCTGTTTTTGATTCAGATGTGAGGCCTGGAGCGGTGGTAACCTTCTTGTGACCAAGAGACAAGTACAGAGTCCACGATACCCATCAATACTGGAGAGCAGAGAAACGGAAAAACTTGGGTCCATGATGACGTTGGAGCGTCACACCAGAAACCAGACCGTCCCAGGCTCCTTTTTACATGAAATAAATAACAGGGTTAAAGCAGACAGTGCTGAATTTTCCATTCCATGCAGCCAGAAGCATTCCCAAGTGAGACAAAGAACAACCTGGAAATCTGGGACCACGTGCCACCTCTGGGACCACGTGACTCCTCTGGGACCACGTGCCACCTCTGGGACCACGTGACTCCTTGGGGACCATGTGCCTCCTGTGGGACCATGTGACTCCTCGGGGACCATGTGACTCCTGTGGGACCATGTGACTCCTCGGGGACCATGTGACTCGTCCTAGGTTTGAACAGTGGACTGCTCAGGTCTTTCTGTCCACTAGACAGGCCAGGTCGAGAGTCCACAGCCCCTCTCTTCGCCTGTAGCTTAGAATCACCATCAATCTTCATGTCAACACACAGCTGACATTGGGAAAGGCAACCAGGATAAGACTGTGTCTGGCTCCCAGGAGTAACTAAAAAGCTGAAAAACTGGAGTTTTCTTCCAACATAAAAATACCAAGATCCCCTCTACCACCACCCCATGGGACACCAGAGAACATTTAAGACTACTTCATTTTTTCCCTCACTTTTCAACGACCAAACCCTCTCACTTTGATACTTGTTTGTCTCATCCCCACCCAGCCTGTTCTTTCTGCTGCCTCTGAAACAAGCGAGCAGCATTTCAGACATTTGCTAAGAATGTGCATTGCTAGTCTCTCAAGAAACCAGAAGGAAGAAACTATGTCCCATCTAGTATCAAGTAACACAACCTTTTTCCGGAAAGTAAGTAAGTAAATACAGGCCAAATCTTTGCAATGATAAACATTGTACTACTAGGAACCCATCTGAGATGCCATCCCAAGTGCTGTGAGCTCTCATAAAATCTTCAGTGCATTCTCTAGCAATCTCAACAATCCATTCAATAAGAAAATGTTCTCCACATCAACTGCTTATATTACAAAAAGGTGGAGGCTAAATTCCAATAATATAAACACAACAGCAATCAAAGGCTCACAGCCTCCCCGTCTGCTCAGGAAAAGTCAACCAGTTCCAGGATGACAGTCATTGCAGGCTGTGTGCCGGCCTCCCTTTGAGAATGGGTTTTCTTCTTGAACAGAGCATGGCAAGGGTAACACCTTCCAGAGGAAGTTACAAAGGCAAGGCCCCTGGTTGGTGCATTCTCTGCCACTTACAGGGAGGAAAGCCAGCCTCCTTGCTGCGAGCTCTGTGGACAGACCGCCATACTGGAAGAGTCATGAGATGGCCCCATTCTAGAGGACCCTGGGTTGTTTCCCCCGCATCCACACGGAGGTTCCTAACGATATGTAAGGCCAGTCCCAAAGAATCTACCTCTAAGGGCACTTCCCACACATAGCGCACAGACAGACATGCAGACAAATCGCCTATATACATAACTTAAAAAAAAAAAAAAACAGAAGTAAACAAAAGCACCAGGTTTGTAACCATTGCTCGCAGCAATAGGTAACACATGCACTTGTCACTTGCGAGGCAGGAAACCTACGTCCAACAGTGAAAATGACAGTGAGTTCACTCAGTGAAAGTCAGCGACAAGGCGACAATAAACACACAAATGAGGAAAAGGCGAAAACTCTGAAGTCATGTGGTAAAAGTGGGAAAATACCAGGATCTTTTTTTTTCCAATTATTTCTGAGACCTTCAAAACCTAGAATTTGTTACTTTTATCATCAGGATCACCGTCGTCACTGGTTTGTATTTATAGTCTTTAGGGGAACAGGATATTTTCCTGAGAAAAATGGTGCCTTTCTCTGCTAGGAACCAATAGGAATGCTGTGGGTGAGAAAAGAGGGAGTCTCACGCACGCACGTGGTTGGGAGGAAACTGTACTGAGAGCCCTTCTGCAGAGGGAGCTGTGAGGGACAAAAAGGGGACGCAGCCCCAACCTTCTTATCTCCCTGTTCTGTGTCTTCATCCCACTGGCCCCAGTCTACACCTCTGTCCCCAGAGCTCCAATTAGATCGTGAAGAGATGAGACAAAGAGATCTCGGTATTTAAAAGAATCAAATACAATGATTTATAAGGCAAAAAAAAATGTCAAATAGGTGCCCACGGCACTGTGACATTGGAGCCAAAGCCGCAACCCAGTGCCCACTGTGGTAAGCACACGGTTTTTCCTCTGGGGCCATGCTACCATGTATGCTACAGACACAGAGAGGACACAGAGTAAAAGATATATGACCTGTAATGAAACAAGGCATGGCATTCCACGGATGTAGTTAGGCCTCGCGGATCAAAATCCTTCCAAATATTCGCACAACACAGTTAGCAATCTAGCGGGTCTTTTGCTCTCTCTCTCTCTCCGTGGTATTACTTCAGTGAGCTAGTGGGGCGGCCCCTGCATTGAGAAGCTCCCGCTCAATTCTTTAGATCTCTATCTTCATTCCGTTCATGGTGCTCTCCTCCCTCTCGTCCAAACTCCTAAAACGTGTTGAGCAGACACTGTGTTTCTTCCGTTATTCCCCTTTGGTGTCCTTAGCTGAGTGTCCCGCCCCTTAGCTGTGTTTTAACCTTGACTAGAAGGCTGTCTGGAGTGACACCTAGTGGTGATAATGAGACCTGACAGCTGCTCCTGGCTTCCCAAGGCAGCTAACACAGGTGAATGCATCCCTGGAAACTCTCTTTGGAAGCTGTTTCCCGGCATTCCCCGCGAGCAACTCTCCACCAATCCCCAAGTATCCATGTTTTGTGCATCTAAGCCGTTTGTTTTCCTGCGTGAGGACTTGTATTAATTAGTCGCTGCCCGTGCATCTACTCTAGAATCTGCTACAGGAATCCTGCCGTCTGCAATGGACGTCTGGCTTTTAGGGAAACCGTACAATTAGAGGAATCTCTAACAGGAAGTAGGAGCATCTAATGTCTTCTATTCGGCTTCAGAGTGCATACCTAGAACCCAACACTTGAGAAGTGGACACCAGAAGATTCTGTGGATTTGAAGCTAACCTGAGCTATATAGCTGAAATACATACTGAAACCCCGGCCCAAAACAAAACCCTCTCTGTCAACAGGTTCTGATTCCCAGACATACTTGTAGAAGCTGCTTTATCAGAACTTTGATGTGTAGAAATGTAACTACACACCAAATTATAAAAAACGTGCCTGTCAACTTCACCCAACACCAATAAATAAGGATGCCGGCACTATGTACTTCTGAGCATCCTAGGGTACCCAACCTGTTAATAAGCAATGGAACTAACAGGACCCTAGAGAAAAATCCAAAGAAAATTATTATTTAAACCAAAAATCAAACTGTCTAAGCCTATACCCCAAACACTCCAATAATATTTGCAAACATATTTTACTATTCTCACATTTCCAATTTTTTCACATGACCTTCATCAGGCCCCCTCCCTAAGTGTTAAAGCCACATGTAAGTCCCACATACTATCTCCACAGAGCTATTTCTTCAGCCCCAATACTTAAATTATTAAAGAAGAACGCAAAGGTTGGCGTCTTTGCGAAGGGTCACATTGAACTACTGCTGTTCCCAGGCAGTCTTTAGGAGTCGGCACCATGGCTGAAGACATCAAGACCAAAATCAAGAACTACCAAACTGCCCCCTTTGACAGCCGCTTCCCAAACCAGAACCAGACCAGGAACTGCTGGCAGAACTATCTGGACTTCCACCGCTGCGAGAAGGCAATGACAGCGAAGCGGGGTGATGTCTCCTTGTGTGAGTAGTACCGACGTGTATGCAAGTCCCTCTGCCCCGTATCATGGGTCTCAGCCTGGGATGACCGCAGAGCAGAGGGCACATTTCCTGGGAAGATCTGACCTGGCTCCACCCACCTCTCCTCTGTTTGCTCTCCTCTCCCCATGCAGTAAAGGGGACCTGGGTATATGATGGTCCCTACTCTGGGACCCTGAACCATGATGCAACACCTAATAAAATTTCACTGAAAAGTTAAAAAAAAAAAAAAGAACGCAAAGTTGGAGTTAGAGAATAACTCAGCAGTTCAGAGAGCTTGCTGCTCTCCCAGAGGATCTATGTTCAGTTTCCAGCACCCACATCGTGCAATTCAAAATCACCTTTTATTTGAGCTCCAGGAGCCAAGACCTCCAAAGTCACCTGCACATACATGGTACGCCTAAATTTACACAGACACAGACATGCACCCACATGCATACATACAAAAAGAAATAAAATAAAATAAATCCCAAAATAAAGAATGCAAACATTTTTGAGGGCTTGGGAATCTTTACCTTTTTTTTAACAGAATAAAAATGAGGAAAAAATGCATGCAATCATCATCAAATATAAAAACTTTTTAACCTAAATGAAAGAGCTACAGCCAGAAATGTAGTTGTTTGTTTCTCCTGAAAATTGTTCCATGGAACAGGCAGGAGAATAAGTGTGTGCCAACAGAGTGTCCCACACAAACGTCTGCATCTGGGCCTATTACCAACAAGAACTGAAAGTCACGAGATTCCATTAGCCCAGTGCTATCAAGGTATTGATGATGCAGTGGAAGACGTCCTTCATTGTAAGCCTCCCAGACGCGCTCTCCTGACGGGGGAAGGGGCCTGTGCTATCGCCTGCATGCTTAAGTATCCTTGGAAATCCTGGGAGGGGGGGAAGAGGACCATTAAACCAATTTTACCTTAGCCAAGGACCGCACCACATGTCTGAGATCAATATGACTCACGAGACATATGGGTGGTTGATAGACAGTAACTCCCCTTTACTAAATTAAGGTAGGAAAAGAAGGGATTGCGGCTGGGAGGACGCACACTCTCACTCGAAAGATGAAGCCAGAAACTTCTCCCATAATTTGACACATCTCCAAAAAAATGTTTTCCAAAACTGAATCTAAAACAGGTTTTATTCCCCAGGGTCTCATTTGTCCTGAAGCTCAGCTTAACAAATAAGGGCCGCCACCTCCGAATCTAATTTTAAAGATTTTTTATATCAAACCGGACTCTCTGAATGTGGCTGACAATGGGGGCTGACTGAGAAGCCATTGATAAAGGCACTGGGACTTGTTTCTACTGCATGTACTGGCTTTTTGGGACCCTAGTCTATTTGGATGCAAAGCTTCCTAGGCCTGGATGTAGCGGAAGGGGGGGGGGCTTGGACTTCCCACAGGGCAGGGTACCCTGCCCTCTCTTAAGGAGGGAGTGGGAGGGAGTAGGGTGAGTGGGGGAGAGGAAGGGGAATGGGAGGAGGGGAGGAAGTGTAAATTTTTGAATGGAAAAAAAACTTAAAAAAAGTAATTAAAAAAAAGAAACTATCTCCTAATAAATACTTATGAGCTGTACGTCAATGACTTCAAAAGCCAAAATGTTGGCTATTATTATATTATTGTTTTTCAAAGTGTATAAAGAAGGAATTCATTTTATTATAGACCTGATCAAAAGTAATTAAGAAAATCATATATACTAATATATGGCATTACTTATGAATATATTATGCAATTATATAATGATTATATTATGCTGTATTTTATATGGTATGTAATTGTAAACATAAATATAATTATATTTAATCTAAAAGGCTATACAAGAGAATTTTGATTTAACTCTTAGAAAGCAATAAAAATGCTTTTGTAATTTAATCATTCCTTCAATTAGCTTGTCCAGTGAATCTGCATTTGTGTTCTCTTAATGCTTCCATTTCTGGAGAAAAATGCACAAGTCTATGTATTGATACATGCAAAAAATACTTATGTTTTCCTCAAGGACCAGTCTTTTGAAATATAAGAAAATTCAGAATTCTTGTAAGACATGAACTGCAAAAGTCTGCTCTATGGAGAGAAATGCAAAGAGGATGTGATTGCTGGAAGGCATGTGAATTGAACAAACATACCAGGATAGAACGAGGCTCTGGGCTCGTCCCTCCACAGTCGTTAGGAAGGAAAGGGTGGGAAACAAAGCAGGGAGAAAAATCTGAACTTACAGAACTTGAAGAGTCAAAAAATAATCTTGAGGATCTAGGCAAAAGTCCTCTTGCTGGCTGACTCCTATTCCAGAAGTTGAAAGATAGCATAACAAATGAAAGGGGGTTTTATATGTCCACAGAACACACACAACCTTTGCGTCCGTTATCACTGAGATGTGGGATATGGCTGGGGGCTAAGCCCTGTTTGTCACTGATAGTATCATTTGTCATTGAAAAAGTATTTTTGCCCAACTAGGGGCTACATGATAAAAAGCTCTGGCCTGCACGTAGCATCAGCTCACCTTCCTGATGCTCATGGACCATCTCACCTTCCTGATGCTCATGGACCATCTCACCTTCCTGATGCTCATGGACCATCTCACCTTCCTGATGCTGTGGCACCAATCACCTTCCTGATGCTCGTGGACCATCTCACCTTCCTGATGCTCGTGGGCCATCTCACTTTCCTGATGCTCATGGTACTATCTCACCTTCCTGATGCTCATGGACCATCTTACTTCCTAATTCTCGTGGCATCATCTTGCCCTTCTTGATTGGCCCTAGATGGCTCCTAGACTCCATACCAGACTCCATGTACAACACCTTTCCTGCTTAGCAGTGAGTAAGAATGCAAAAGGGGCCAGGTAGTGGTGGCACACGCCTTTAATCCCAGCACTTGGGAGACAGAGACAGTCAGATCTCTGTGAATTCGAGGCCAGCCTGGTCTACAAGAGCTAGTTCCAAGACAGGTACCAAAGCTACAGAGAAACTCTGTCTCAAAAAACATATATCAAAAAAAAAAAGAATGCAAAAGGGTAAAGTCAGTCAGAGGCAAATGTCCAAAGATGCCAAGGATTCTGGGATTGTCCCCATAGTGGAAGAGATACAGCTAGTGGCAGCATGTACGTTGAGTGCTATTGCTGATGACGCAGGCAAGTGGTCTCAAGAGTCAGGGAGACAGAGCTCTCTGCAGAAACCATTCCCTAGGAGAATTACCCCTGTGAGTTCTCCTCGGGGATTGGAGAGGAGTGGAGAAGGGAGGGGAGCTTACTTAGCACATTTGTCTGGAACCAGAGTTGATTTTGTAGATATTTTAACTTTAGTTCTGAGCAAAGAACACCTTGAGGTCAAGGGACCATGCTGCTTGACCCTTGAACTTTTATAGTGCACATCTGTGTGGATCCTATCTTCTGTGTGTGCAATGCAAAGATTTATTTAAATGCCCCTCTCTCCGAGAGGCCCTTTAAGGTCCCACCCCAATCTAGAATCACTCAATTCCAACCAGGAAAGAACCTATCATTTATACTGCTTAATCTTCTTGACCTAAAGCAGGAGAAGAGACAAGTGTTGGTTGCATGAAGAAATATAATATCTCATAATTTCGGCAAACAAAAACAAAAGAAAGTTATGAGGAGAAAAAGATAAACAAACCCAGTTCAGAAATTGTTGTGGGAGGCCAGGAGAGTCACACCTAAGAGTCTCATCATGTCCCACTGGAGGTGACTTTGACGGCTTTAATTTGGAGGCGTATGGCCAGGGTCTAAGCCCTCTTTGTCACTGATAGACTTGACTGGCAGGCGTGGATCTTCCCTGTCACAATATCTGAGCTGCTAAGTAATGACTGGTGCCACCTGAGTGTAAAATTCCACACACTGTCAATACAGTGGGTGTCAGAGACACATTGCTACTCATCCTAATCAGAGTAATTGTACCCGCCGAGCATCCACGGAAGAGGGGGAAATGAAGGCTTGTCTATAGGCGGCGAGGCAACTTCATTTAACCTGAACAGGCCAGACAGCTGATAGCATTCCTCCCTGGCACTCGCCGCGATTCCGGCGTCAAAACAGCTCCTCATTTGCAATGTATGACAATTTCCTCACACCTCTGGAAAGACACTGCCACAGTCAATAGACTATAGATTGCACTTGGAAATAGGAGCGTCTTCACTAAAGCCTGCCTGCTTTCCCCAGGAGGCCAAGGGCTGCTCCCCCTCCTTTTAATAATTTGTATGTTTAGGTGTTCGGTCAATTTACTCTACACTTGTAATGTCTTATAGCCAAGGCCATCAATCAGATTCAGTGTGACAAAAATATCCTGCTACGATATTACAGGTTATTAAAGGGATGACGGGACCAGGGTGCATGCATTTACTGGGGCCTTTTTTTTATTCTCATTTCAGAGAAACTGTCATGGGTCTAAACTGGTGATTCGTCTTCTCTCCGTGCTCAACAGGTGGCTGCCAAAAGTGGACTTTGATGAGCTCCTTTCATGCATCTCTTTTATCTTACCAAGCGCCTCCATCCACGTTTCTCTCATCTCTACCTTTACCTCCAAAACCTGAAAATAGCACAGCTCATAGACAGAGCTAGTGAAACCCTCGCATGGATCATTTTTATCTCGGGGCTTGGAAGACAAATGATACTGTGGAGTTTCACAAGGTACATATGTTTCTATTATTCTCCTACAGTGGAGGCTGTGCGGTCACCCAGGCGTTTAGAGGACTCTTATTTCAGGACTAAATCTTGAACCATATGCAAAAAATATTCGTAACTGGAAACCTATTTTTTTTCTACACTTCTAACTCAGAGAGGTTGTGTTGATTGCTTGCTGCTTTTTAGATAAGCAGAATCAACATATCAAATGTGTTTGACATTACTTTGTTTTTCTGAGTTTAGAGGCAGAAGAGCAATTGCATCAAAAGTGTGTGTCTAAACAGAACACCTCTATCTCACAGCCCTGGATAGCTCCTATTTCCTCTCCTTCGCCAGGCCTCCACAAAGCAATGTGACTTCTAGCAGAAAGCCTTGATGTTTTAGTAGAAGGACTTGGGCTTTTTTTTTTTTTTCTCTTTTTCTTACTGTGTTTAATTCAGTTCTTAAACTTCAGTATTACTCACAGAACTCTGTACACACAACCCATCCAGGGGGCTGATGTTAAGAATCTCCGTCGCTGTCAAACAAATGATCATAATAACATTTTGAGGGCAAAGCATCAAGTTTAGCCATGAGGACGTCTGGACTCATAATGCCACAACCCAGACGTGAATCTTGACAAACATACAGATGGCTAAAAATGAGTACCTGTGCTTAGAAGAAAAGCTAACATCGCGATGGATGTGCAGATGTGTGTTTGTGTAGTTTGTGTCTTGCTTTGTTGTTGTGTTTGTGATTGAATGGATGCTTTGCTTTTGTTCTTTTAACTTCAGATGGAATATTTCAGCCCTGCCTCTTATCTCCAGTGCCAAAAACAGTTGAGCCACCATATGTTCCCAGAGAATAAATAGACTATTGTGTTTCTCTTTAAATTATTAGAAAAGCAATTGTTCATTTCATCATGCTTTCTTGAGACAGTGTCTCACTTACATAGCTTTGGCTGGCCCAGAACTTGTTACTCCATGATGGCCTAGAATTTAGAGATGTGCCTGCCTCTCCCTCTCAAGTACTAGGGTTAAAGGCCTGCATCACCACATCCCAGTTCATCCAACATTTAGTAAAACAGGGCCACAAGATAGCAATGGCCTTACTATCTATCAGGGCCCTTCCTCAGTGAGCTGGGCTTCCATGTAGAAACATGTGTATGTGCCTGTGTGGAATACAGGAATTCAGACATGAAGGTATGAATCCTACTTAGAGAAATGCTCATTTTTTTTCTCCTTATTGTACTTCATTAGAAATCATGAAGGAGTGTTGAGATCAGCTACTGTTTCTGATTTTCTTCAAGAGAGAAAGATCATTTCACAATTCCTCTAAATATTTGTGCTCCAGGAAATCCTCCAACATATTCTCGCAATCCACAGGGTTGTGGGGCTTCAAGTCTTCTCAGAAGACTTGCTAAGATTAATAAAGTCTAGCAAGGTCCTCTTCTGGGATCTTTTCCCATCTCTCCTGAACACCTTGCTTCTGTTAGAAATACCCAAATGCAAGCAAAAGCAAAACCATTTCATTAGCAACCAAAACAAATCCTGATCGTAGCCTTGAACAATGATTACTTTATGACCTAATACTCCAACTGCTTGATTTTACGGAAACAAAGAGATGGAGCTAACACAACAATTGATCAAGATTTTAGTAGAGGTAACTTTACTAAAGTCCTGATCATAAACCAGCATCTACAGAAGGTTCTTCTGCAAGATTAGTAGTCTCAGACCTTCATGGAGAATAGGATGTTTCTCCTCTGCTTGGCGAGTTCACTTGAGAGAGAGAGAAAGAAACCATGCCATCTTCTGTCATTTAGGGTTGGAGTCATATAATGCCACTTTGCTGTATGACTTTTCCCAGGAAGGCATGAACGAAGGTCTGTTCAGCCCAGAGAGGAACCTGACTGTTGGCCAAGGAAACATGTATATTCCATGAGGGTAATACACACACAAAAGTGCAGCCTGTTTCTTTTGGACATCCCATTTTATTAGTGAACTCTGACACTGGAATTTCAAAACAAACCATACGCCACGTTTACCCTCTCGTTTCCGTATGCTCAGCCCAGCACTGTCCAACAGAAGGACACAACGAGGCACCGGTGCTGTTTTTAATCTCCTTTTCCTTTATTGTTTTGTGTGTGTAGTGTGTGTGTGTGCATGTGTGCAGATATACACGAGCATCCAAATATGCATGGAACAGGGGTTGATGTCAGGTGCCTTTCTTACTCCACCTTTTATTTTGAGATAGGCCCTTGACCTGAAGCTGCAGATCGAGATGGTTGACTCCGTCTGGTCAGCAAGCCCCAGGGATTTTCCTGTCTCCATCCTTCCTGTGCTGAGATGACAGAAGCAAACAGCTGTTCCCAGCTTTTAAAGTTTGTATAGGTGCTGGGGATTTGAACTCAGGTCCCCGTGTAATGACTTTGCAGCAATCACTTTGCTGACTGAGCCATCTCATAGTCCCTTGTTTTGAATTTTCCAATACCTATGTCTAAAAAGTGAAAATAAACAGACAAAACAATTTTAGGGCCCGGAGAGAGCCCAGTGGTAGAGCACTTGCTGCCGTGTGGGTGGCCCTGTTTTCAATTTACAGTACTACAAGTAATTATTATTATTACTTTAATAGCATAATTTGTATTAAAAACAGTACACTTCCAGAGTTCAGTTCACATAAAAATTATCAATGAAATTCTAAATTCTTGTCTCCATACTAAGAAACCTGGTATGTAATTTAAACTTAGTACATGTCATAGCAAAAATGAAATTCTTGAACAATATTGAGTTCATAAAATGTGCAGTAAAAAAGAGACTTTCAGACCATGCTGAGTCAAATATATTCAAAGGCTTCTGTCCGAGGTCCTCAGCCTTCCTCAAGCTGCAACCCTTTAGCACTGTTCCTCGTGTTGTGGAACCCAACCATAAAATGACCTCATTGCTGCTTCACAGCTGGGACTTGGCTGCTCCTGTTGAATCGTACTGTAAATATCTGATACGTGACCCAAAGGGGTCGCGACCCACAGGTTGAGAACTTCTGGTCTAGAAGCACATTTGGGGGCCTTGGCTCAAACAGGGTCTTATAGCACGAGGTGAGGGCAATTTCAAATGGCTGGGAAGTGTTGGCACTGAGCAGCCAACCCCTCAAGGCAGTTCCCAGCCCAAGAATGATGTATGAAGTTATTAACTATTCAGTACCGGCTTTGAAATTCTAGGATTTGGGGCCCGGATAGATGGTCAGCAGTTGAGAGGGCGCATTGCTCTTTCGGATGACCCGAGTTCAGTTCCCAGCACCCACATTAGGTGGCTCACGGGTGTGTTTATCCAGCTTCAGGATAAACCCATCCCATCACCATGTCTGGCCTCCACGCACTCCCCCTAACACATATACATATATTCACACAGACAAAAAACATTTAAAAACAGTAAAAATACTCTTTTTTAAAAAAAATTAATTTTCAGAAATTCAGTGGCTGGGAAGGCAACAGACAAGAAAAAACTGATAAAAAGGAAAAAAAAAAAGGAGGCGGTTCCACCTGCCTGCCTTGGCCCACACTGCAGGGTTTACCCAGCTCTGCTCCCAGCACGTTGACAAGTGCACCCTGCTCCTCCCGTACACCTCCAGCTAAGGCTGACAGCCATCCTCTTGGGCTGTTGATCCGGACTCCTGTCTCTCCTAATCCAAGACGTGATTAAATTGAATTGCTTTCTAAATCTGTTATGTACTTTATATGTAATGCCCTCACTATTGGGTTTGACTATAACTGCAGTAAGATACACTAATTGATTCGTTTAATTTTATTTTCCATTCTTTGAGTTGAAGCCTTTGGGACTTGCTATGCAAAGTAATACGTAAATGGGGACTTGGCTGCAAGAGCTCTCGGCAGTTTTTTTTTTTTTTCAGTGGGACTCAAGCATTGCTTGGAACTACTTAAGAGAGTAACTTCAAGGAAATTGGCCTCCACACGTACATCTATGTGATTAAATCCTGTGTGTACAGAAGCATGTGTAGAAAATGCACCCGAGATCAATTTGGATACATTGGTGATGTATATCAAAGCACGACTGTACTTCTCCCATGGTTTGTCTGCCCCTTGTGCTAAGTATAAAGTAGAACAAGTTTTTACATTTTACATAACTTTCCATAAAAGGAATAGAACAGAGACAAGTTACTAGAAAGACATCCATCGTCAACAACTGTGCAGGGTGGGGTTGCAGCAAAGCCCTTACCAGGCATGTGCCTGGCCCTGGGTTTGATCCCATGCATGTAATTTTTTTAATAAAATTTTACAAAGTAATAATTTTTAAAAGACCAACAATTATCCATCCATTGGTTGATTAGGCCAACAAACCCAGCTCCTGCTTCGAAGTAGGACTAAGTTAATATTCCAGCTCCTGCTTTGAAGTAGACTAACTTAGTTAATACTCTAGCACCTACTCTGAAGTAGACTAACTTAGTTAGTATTCCAGCACCTACTCTGAAGTAGACTAACTTAGTTAGTTAATATTACTACATTCATTTCTTAATGTGGAATAGATGCTGTGTTCAGTATTTAACTCGGTTTTTCCCTTAGGGGTTCAGTTTGAATCTTTCAGAAATGGACTAGAAAAATGGCTTCTTTCCCAGAGGACCTGAGTTCCCTTCCCAGCACCCACATGGCAGCTCACAAGCACCTGTAAGTCTGGTTCCAAGAAATCTGATGGTTTGTGATGTACAGAGTGCATACAGGCAAAACACCCATATGCTTACAATAAAAATTAATAAATCTCAAAAACAATTGAAGAGAAGAAACTCCATGACTCTTAGTCCTCAAGAGGCTTACTTCCCATGAGATCCTTTGGAAAACAGAAACGATGACCATCAAAAGTACTGGCTGTTCTTCCAGAGTCCCTGATTTGTGTCCCACACTCACAAGGTGGCTGGCAGCCATCTGTAACTTTAGTTTCAGGTAATCTGACTCCCTCTTCTGAGCTCAACAGGCACCAGGCACACACATGCTGGGCAGGCACACATTCGTGTAAAACACCCCAACATAAAACAATAATAATAATTTTAAGAGAAACATTCTGATAATGTAGATGATAAAAACTTCCTTATATTTGAAGTTTAAAATCTAAGTACCAAAACTTTATTCCTTTTATTTTGAAGAGTTTAAATTTTATGTGCCAAAGGTTGATATCAACAGGCAATGCTTTAAGAATTGAGAGAGAAAAAAAAGGTATCTTTTAAATCCAAAGAAATGCAATTGTCTATTTTTGTCTGTTATGACAGATGTGTGCAGTTCTACGAAATGGAAGCCAGAACTGAGCTGATTGTAGAATCACTCCGGTCTTGGTCTTCAGCTTCTTCCTTCAAAATGGATGCCATTTCCTTGGGTTCAGGGACGATCACGGATTCCACAGTGTAAACGTTATCTCCCAAGGCTTGTCACTGTTTCTTCCCAGAGTGTGGCCCACACAGTAACAGCACTGGCAATTTCACTGCTCACCACAGTTAATATATTTCAGTATGATCAAACCGTAGTTTACAGGAAATTGCTATACTATTGATGTCATGGATGAGGAAATCAGTACATGAGAAAGTCAAGCCCCAGAAAGCTGACAAAATGAGAAGGCGGGAATGGAGCTTGTCCGTCTCTTGAGATAACATTAACACTGTGGGTGCTGTGTCTGAGCTTTCCCCGTGGAGAAGATGCCTGAAGGCAGCCTAGTAGCTTCAGCAGTCAACAGGGGCTTCCTTGAGCTGAAATTCCATTGAGGATGTGAGGTGAGCTTCTAAACAAGCTGTGTGAGCAGCCTCAGAATTTGACTTAGATTTTAAAAGCAAAGACATCCATGTTGGCCACCTGGGGCTGCCAGAACAAAACAGCAAAGACAGGTGACTTCTTGGAAACATAATGTCTCTGTTTCAAAGACTGGCAAGGTTCAGACTCTGGTCAAAACTCTAACCCTGACTTAATGATCTGTAAGTTCTTGTGTTCTTATATAGACTTTGTAGGGGGTTCAGGGGGACAGTGATGTTTATATTGTTCTATCTATCTGTATATAAATACACACGCGTGCACGCGCTCGCGCACACACACACACACACACACACACACACTCCTTAGTCATTATTCTATTGCTGTGAAGAGACACCATGGCCAAGGCAACTCTTATAAAAGAAAGCATTTAATTGGGATCTTGCTATAGTTTCAGAGGTTTAGTCCATTATCATCACGGTGGGGAGCATGGCAGCATGCATGGGGCCAAAGCAGTTGCTGAGAGCTATATCCTGATCCACAGGCCAAGAGAAAAGAGAACAGGGCCAAGCTTGTGAATCCCCAAAGCCCACACTTCTCTTAAAGGCACACATACCTTAGCAAGACCACGCCTCTAATCGTGTCAAAGATTTACACTCCTTGGTGGCTAAGCATTCAAACCATGCACCAATGGAGGCCATTCTTATTCAAACCACCCACTTTATTTACATGAATTACGATCCTATCAGATTAAGGTCCAACCCTCATCATCTCGTTTAACTTAAAGTCTTGTCTCTAAACACGTCATTATTGCTAGTTAGTGATGAATTCTGGAGGGGGGACAGTTAAGCCTTCAGCAACACAAAAACCTAACATCTAACCTCTGTCTCAAATGAAGCAACTAAGGCTTCTCATGTACTTTTTTTACAACAAGAATCAGGAGCATAATAATAATAATAATAATAATGCAAGAACTTTCAGGTTCCCTACATTCTGAAAGGAGTTAGACTTAGCTAGCAGCTTTGTGTGTGGAGAGCACGAAGGTCATGCTTACACATCCATGTTCCCACTTTAAGCTACGGGAGGTACAAAGGTACCGAGGATTCCAGGGCAGACATTGGAAAGGGAGGACATTAAGGAGATATTTTCCTTGAGGTATATCATGTGTATTTCCAAGCTCATAGAATAGAGAAGCAACAAGGCCTAAATACTGCAGCCTGGTTGTCAAGGAGATGGTTGGAAAGACATGGCTAAGTTCAATAGTAGCTAAGAGTAAGCAGAAAGGGGCCTCCTGGGAGAGGGCTGCACTCACCAAAGAGAACCGCCCTACATAGTATGTACAGAGAAGCAGGCCAATAGAAGTTCTGGAAGCTGCAGTTAGAGGGCTCAGTGCAAAACCTCTGGGGAGCTCACCAAAAGCCCCATGAGAAGTAACACAGGGAAACCAGTGCACCTGCCATGTCGAGAGCCATCCAGTGTAACCAGTTCATCTGCCATGTCGAGAACCATCCAGTGTAACCAGTGTGACCACATCAAGAGCCATCCAGTGTAACCAGTTCACCCGCCCTGCCATATTGAGAGCCATCCAGTGTAACCAGTGTGACCATGTCGAGCCACCAGCGTAACAAGTATGCCTGTCATGTCGAGAGCCATCCAGTGCTGACTCTAGGGAGCTGTCTCCTGTGCTTTTGACTCTGTTCATTTCTACTGCTGTGATAAAACACCACAACCCAGGAAACTTAAAATGTAAGAAAGCCTTTAACTGAGCTTGCTGCATTAGAGTCCATGATGGCAGAGCCAAGGCATGGCTGACGGAATACCATGGCATGGTGCTTTTCGAGAAAAAAGATGTGATTTCCCAAAGATTGCTACAACTATCAATAAACTATGTCAGCACCTTCTTCTAGCTGTGCGAAGACACCTCTGTGGTCATAATAGATTGGAAACTATCTCAAATCTCTCCCTGTTCCTTGCCCTGGATGCCCCATCATAGAACTTCAAGAGCCTCTTTCTAACTCTGACCTCATACAGCTGTTTTGGTTTCACTGAGTCAATGGGACATTAACAAATTCTACCAAGCAGAAATTTTATAATCACTTGAGCAATGGGCTTATCTTTTCTCTGTGAGTGTCCTTAGAATTTTGCACCACCATATGACTGAGCCCAGGTCTGTTGGTCCATTTTCCATTGCTGTGACATGGTACCTAGATAAATTAACTTGCACGAATAATAAAAACCCAGGGACAGAAATTGGTTCAACCTGAAGGTCAGAAAAACAAAACAGCCAGCCACCAGCCACCAGCCACTGGCTCTTACCTCTACCTCAGTCTGAAATGGCGATTCTGCCTCCAGGAATCTCAGAATGAGACTGTGTCTAAGAGCTGTCTTCTCTCATCTTATATTCTTCTCTAGGGTTGGGATTAAAGGTGTATAACACTACCACATGGTTTCTATGGCAAACTAGTGTGACTGTTGGGATAAAGGTGTGTGTCACCACTGCCTGATCTGTATGGTTTATCAGTGTAACTGTTTTACTCTCTGATCTTCAGGTAAGCTTTATTGATTACAATAAAATGAAATATCACTACAGAAAAAGGATTGGTTTTTTTGTTTGTCTGTTTATTTGATTGATTACTTATGGCTACAGAGGTTTCGGTCTCTGCTTACCTAACCCCTGCTTTAAGCTTGTGACAAGACAGCACACTGGGGTAGAGGTGCATCTCAGAGGAAAGCATTACAAACTCCAGGGTAGCCAAGGAGCAAAACAAAAGAGAAAGGGTCATGGCTGTAGTATCATCTTCAAGAGCACGTCCAGTAACCTAACTTTTCTCCCCTGAGCTTCCCCTCCTAATCAACGTCCAGAAAGACCCATTGAGAGCCTGTCTCCCAGTAACTCCACAGACTGCCAACCAAGCGTTTGGCATATGAGAATTTTGGGAACATTCCATATCCAAATGACTTAAGGATATTCTATCCCTGGATACACAAGGCTCAAACCCATCTCCACATGCAAAGTGCATTTAGTCCATCTCCAACGATTCCCAAGCCATTCCAGAACACTGAAAAGCTCAAGTCTGATGTGGGATTCCCCTCTGTATGCTGTGAATACCTCAGACACAGTGTGAAATCCATCATACTTCAGACACAGTATGAACCCATTATATCACAGATACAATGTGACCCCCATCATACCACAGACACTGTGTGAACCCCATCATACCACAGACACTGTGTGAACCTCATCATACCACAGACACAGTGTGAACCCATCATACCACAGATACAGTGTGAACACCATGTTACCACAGACACAGTATGAACCCCATCATACCACAGAAACAGTGAACCCCATCATACCTCAGACACACTGTGAACCCCATCATACCACAGACACAGTGTGAACCCCATCATACCACAGACACAGTGTGAACCCCATCATACCACAGACACAGTGAACCCCATCATACCTCAGACACAGTGTGAACCCAACATACTACAGACACAGTGTGAACCCCCTCATACCACAGACACAGTATGAACCCATCATACCTCAGACACAGTATGAACCCCATCATACCACAGACAGTGTGAAGCCCATCATACCTCAGACACAGTATGAACCCCATCATACCACAGACAGTGTGAAGCCCATCATACCTCAGACACAGTGTAAACCCCATCATACCTCAGACACAGTGTGAATGCCATCATACCTCAGACACAGTGTAAACCCCATCATACCTCAGACACAGTGAGACCCCCATCATAACCAGAAAAACTTCCAATCTGAGCCCAGTGAACATTAACTACTGAACCACAGAGTTCTGAGTCAAATAAACATTCTTGTCCAAGCTACCAAGCTCTGTCCAAACTTCTAGTTCGTGGCACAGAAGAAACAAACACGTAACTTCCTTAAGCAAATCTTCAAAGGATTTCTGTATGAAGATGATAGTTATAACTGTTTAGTGTATTGAAGAAGATAAAATTATTTAAGCTCCACAAATTCTGACATTCAACAACAATGTGTTCAAGACCCAGGTGGTTAGTTTTCAAACCTAAGGAGACCCTTGAGATTCAAATATTCCTCTGAAAATCGTCAGGGCCACACCTCACAGCAGCACGCAGTTGCTCATCCATTCCCACACGTTGCCTCCAACCTTCTGAGAATGTCCATGGTTTAGGCTTGGCTCTAAGCTCTTACTGCAGCCCTAGTTTAAAATGCAGTCTTAATTTCATTAAGGTTTCCATGATATATTATGATAAAAAAATAACCAAATGAAGTACGGCTTGTTTCTTCTCAAAAGCTAGATTCTCAGCTGAGCATCTGTGTAGATCACTCACTTAACTTGTAAACTGCTTCTTGCTGAACTGCTTTCGTCACATTGCTGATAAGTTGCCTCTATTGTATAGGACCGTGGGAACTGTTTTGTATATTTGGTCAACTGCAAGTTATCTAAAAATGAATAAAAACAATATCAAGAGCAGATTACAGAGCAAATTTACGGTCTCCTAATTTAGCAAAACTGATAAAGCAAAGGCAGTTCTATGAATTACAACCACAAGTTTGTGATCCCATAGACACGATTGTGTTTCCAGCTTGACAGCAAACAAGCTCTCCCATCTCCGCCCATGAAGAGGTGAACTAAGAAACAAGCAGAATATTAAACACCCTCTTCTATGCATCCCCAGGGAGCCTTCTGCTAATATTATACATTGCAACAACATTGCTGGAATGGTTTATTAATGACGTCTAAACAGACTGAATGCTACATCTAATGATAATAACAATAAAGGTTATTTATATGCTGCCTAGCCTCCAGCTAGCATTGGAGGCATTACAAATATACCTTTAAAACACGGGCAACACAAAATAAAAACAGGACAAACGGCCTTCGGATATGAGAAAGAATAAGAATGATGTGTCCCAGGAAAACCAAACTGCAGACCTCTGCTCAATGCCCAAGACAACACCGCCCCAACACACACACACACACACACACACACACACACACACACACATACACACACACACATGCACGTTTAGATACTCTCCTTTTCTTTCAAACTTCGAAAAATATCCATAAGTAAAAGTATCCATCATTTCAAGTAAAAAGGAAATTCTGACTCTAAAAACAGAGTCTCTATTCCCAAAGTAAGACCCTGTGTCATTTGGCATTCCCAATGCTCCATGAGGAATTTCCTCCCAATTCTCAGTTCTGGAAAGAGAAGAATGACACAGGAGGAGAAACCCAAACAGCAGGTTAGTAATACCCGCCCATTTGTTCACACAAATTCTAGCCAGAGGCTAAACACACAATAATATCTTCTTGGTGCCCCACCCTTCTACATCTGAGGTCAAATATTACTAAAATGTGTGTTTCTGGCTAAATAACTTAGAGTAAAAACACATATCCAGGCGGAGACTTCATGGGAACACAGACTTCCTGATTTATGCCCAGCAAAAGGTCAGCTCCCAAGTTGGAACGTGTCTTTCTATTCCTGGGCACTCTGCCCTTGCTCACCCTTGCCCAAGACAATACTCCCCCAACACACACACACACAGTTGTTTCTACGAGAAGTTGCATTTTATTTGGGGGTGACTTTTATAAGTGACTCCTAAACCTAGAGGTTTCTGTTTTCTCTGACAGACTCTCATATGAAACACCCTGATCTATGAGCTGAGTGATGGATGCAGAAACGCAAGTCTAGATGAGCTGGGGGAGAGACAGTTACTTTACGTAAAGCAGATCCGCAGAAACGCTAGAATGGGGGAATGCAGGGACTGTGGGGGAAGTAACAATAAAAGGCTTCCCCGTAGATGGCTTCCTCCTTATAAGACTTCCTCTCTTCCCCAAATGTCCTCAAAGACACTTGCCTGAGGGAGTCAGTTTTTGTCTTGAGAAATGCTTGAACATACTTGAAGGTGGGTATGCATGTATGAGGATACAGAAAGGTAAATGTTAAGGCAGACTTTATACGTGACATAAAATATGATTTCATATGAGCCCAAAATAAAGCATCACTTTCTCCCTTCTCCCTCCTTTCCTCTCTCTCTCTCTCTCTCTCTCTCTCTCTGTCTCTATGTCTTTCTGTCTCTGTGTGTGTGTGTGTGTGTGTGTGTGTGTGTGTGTGTGTGTGTGTGACGGTACTAACTAGTTTGACAGGATCTAGAGTTGCCTAGGAAACAAACCTCAGAGCATATCAGTGATGGATTGTTCAGATTAGGTCACTTAGGGCGGGAAGACCCACCCTAATGTGAGAAACTCCATCTGAAGGACCGGGGTGGAAGAAAAGAGAGAGCGCACACATCCACGTTCAGCCCTGTTTGCTGACTGCAGATGCAATGTGACCAAATGCTGCCACTGTGGACTGAACCTGTGAAGCATGGACCACAATAAACCCACCGTTCCGTAAGGTGTCAAATGCCACATCCACAAGGGAAGGAGGGGATATCGTTTGAACTGTCCAATAGCTAAGATCTTAGGACATTTATCCACAGGCTGCACTAGGAATCTTGTGGTTACAAGTAGAGAAACCAATGATCCGGGGGAGACGGGGTGGGAATGACCCCCCTTCCTATCTTCAGCAAGTCAGCACCAGGAGAGACTCTACAGGCCAAAGTTATTGCCTACCCCTGAAGCCATCAGTTCCCAGATTGTGGCGTACTTTCACAGATATATTATAGCATTGTCTCTGGAAAGAGTAATAAAATTTTAATTTAAAAAATAAGTCTTATTTTGTTTTATAACAGTTGACTCATTTGTCTGCTCAGAATCATAAACATTTTAAGGACAGAAATTAAATATCATTAGACTCTGAACTCTGAGCCCCTAGAATAATACCTGAACTATAGCAGGCATTTAATAAATGTCTGATAAATGAGGCATTAATATTCTAGATCATCCCTCTTCCCCCTCTCTCCGCCTATTATTAGTCCTCGTCTGTCCCCAGCACCCCTCCTTGGCTCACATTCTTGGACTCCTCTGCAATCAAAGATAACGCTCCAGCTACTGGCCCTGTCAACTGTGAGACCACAGAGGTTGGTACACAAAGTTCAGCAAATTCAATGAAAACTCATAGAATATCCCATGCTGGGTAAATTAGGGACGTGTTCTCAGGTGTAAAGGATTAACTGCGGAGCCATTGGTTTTATTCATTATTTCTATTTAGCCTCTGACTCAAAGTGCTCTTTTTACAGTCAATCTAAAAAGTATACTTAACTCAGAAACATGTACAAATTCCAGGCTTCTATCTGGCACTTGAGAATTTACTGCTGCTAAGTATTCTTAGTACCGTTTATGATCTCATCAGAAAGCCTGATTGAATTATGTCGAGGTAATCTCGGTCTCCCTGCTCGTCAGTCTACATTTAGCTAATGGGAAGCTTTTTGCGGTTGCTAAGAGACAACGTTGATTATAGAAACAAATATATACAAGTTGAAACAATGCTGACATTTTTAATCTAAGACATTCCCATCTAAAGAGGTTTTCTGTTCCAATTAGAATGATTTGGTGCATTCAATGGCTGAGGAGGCATGAGTGTGTATGTGTGTGTCTGTGTGTGCATGTGCGTGTGCATGTGCGTGTGCATGTGTGTATGTATATTTTTGCTTGCTTATACTGTGCTTGTACTTGTGTTATAACAAAAGGACTGGAAATCATGATGGTCTGCATGAGACAGAATTGCATTTCTTTCTCACAAAAAAAAAAAAATTTAGCTAGAGCTGGTATAATAATGCCAGAGCATCAGAGATCTCTTAAGTTTCTTTTTTTATAATTTCATATAGAATCACTACATCCACATTACTCCCACACCTCCTCCTCCCCACCTAACTCCTCTCTCCTCCCAAATTCATCATATCTTTCTTAATTATTATTGTTACATGTAGCATACATGTGTAAATATATTCACATGTGCACATATAACCTTTTATGCATTTATTTTTCTTTAAGTTGTTCATACATGTGTACAGTGTCTTTTGATTGTGTCCACCCCTCACTACCTTTACAGTCATCTCTGACCCCTCTTCCCCACGTTCCCCAGCAACCCATGTCCTTTTCTTCTTTCCATAACACAGTGTGTCTAGTGCAGTTTATTTGTGTGTAGGTAAAGGGTCATCCCCGGAAACATGGACAATCTACCAGGGACCACACCCTTGAAAAAACCTGACTACCCGCCCCCCAGGAACCTTCAAATGTCAATGCTCCTCAGCGCCTCTTTCCATGCTGAAATACTGATTGACCTGATACTGTATTAGCTAATGTAGACAACCACATCTGCTATGAGTTCATGAGTGAATCCGTTCTGCCATGCCCAAAAGGTCACTATTTTGCAACACTCTTCTCTGCTGTGGAATAATACTTCTGAACACTGTGAATATATATTACTTTCATTGGTCAATAAAGAACTGGCTGGCCGGTAGCCAGGCAAGAAGTATAGGCTGGACAGTCAAATTGAGAATGCTGGGAGGAAGAAGGGCTGAGTCTGTGGAGTTACCAGAAGATATAGAAGGAGCAAGACAGGGCTGGAAGACAGGTAAAGCTATGAGCCACATGGAAATACATAGATTAACAGAAATGGATTAATCTAAATTATAACCATTAGTTAGTAGTAAGCCTGAACTATCGGCCAAGTATTTGTAATTAATATAAACCTCTGTGTGATTACTTGGGTCTTGTTGCTAGGACCTACCTACACTTCTCCATTCTTAGGCTCTTAGCAATCTTTCCACAGCCTCTTCCAAGATGTTCCTTGAGCCTTAGGGTTAGGGAGTGTAATACAGACATTCATTTAAGGTTGAGCATTCTATAGACACTTTCTCTCTGTACTTTGACCAGTTATGAGTCAGAACAAAAGCCTTGATGAGAGCTGAAAACTGCATTTCAGGTATAGAAATACAAATTACAATATAGAGGGTGCTTTGATACTCTGTTCCTTCAGGAAAAGAATACCAGTAGATTCATCTACCTGAAGCATGTGAGCTCCCAAGTCATGATTCTCAACTGATTAATGATACCAGGAATGAGCTTCCTTCTGTGGAGCCCATCTTAAGTCTGATTAGACAGTGGTTGGTTACCCGCATGATATCTGTGCCACTGTATCACCCTTTGGCATACTTTGTCATACCAGTCATTATTGTAGCTCACACAGTTCACAGATAGGTAAGACTTTTAATGACTTTTATGACCTGGAAGCCTGAATAGCATTTTCTAATCTATGAAAGCTTCTGATCAGCATTGACTTGATTTTCCATGGTATGTGGCCTAAGTATATGGTGCCTTTAGCAATAGGATCTTTCAAGAGCAATGCCAAAAGCCTGTATTATTTTAGGGAATATCTGGGAACTTCCAGCAAACAACTCATCTGACACTGGGTTTTTTGTTTGCTAAACTATGGATTCTGGGAGGAACATTATCTTTCTGTGTAACAACTCCAATTAAAACTGATAGATGATGATAATGATTGATAGATAAGCAGACAGACATATGCTTATAAAACAGTAGATTTCTTCACACATCCTTAGTCTCAGTTATATCTCCCCTACCCCTTTTCTGCTTTACCTCCTATACCCCCCATTAAATCCCCAATTATTCTCTTTTGCCCATTCACGCTCCCTGTTTTCTACTCCCCTCTTAAACTTTTTTTTTCTCCACCACCTCCAGTCCTTTTCTACTTTCCTGGCTTCTACAGGTATCCCAAGTCAAATCTAGAGACTTGAAATCAGGAGAAACATTGGAAAACATATAAACACTGTTTGTCTTTCTGGAACTCAACTCTTTTAAATTCTGAAATAGGATGAGTACCTTTGAATATAAAACCTCAGGAGACAGGATGTTCACAATTCAGCCAGCAGGAGGCAAAACCCTCTTATCAGCAGGTTTTATTAGGTTCTTTGAATCTAGGCAATAGATAATACACAGATCACTGTTCATGTTGCATTCGTCACAACTGATTTTTCTGGCCACAGCTAGCCACAAAGAAGATTAGGATAAAATTTTAAGTGGGCAGCTATACACTCAAGTAAATATATAGTCTTAATAAGCAGTTCACTAGATGGAATTTATATTAGTTACCTTTCTGTTGCTGTGATAAACACCACGACCAAAGGCTACTTAAGGAAGATAGAGTTAATTTCACTTATTGTTCCAGGACAAAAGTCTATGATGGGAGAGTACAGGTTTGCAGCAAGCAGCAGGCGTGGCAGAGGAAATAGGAAGCTGAGAACTCTCATCTTAAATGGCAAGTACAAAGCAGAGAGATCCATCTGGAAATGGCCAAATGATTTTCATCTCAAAGCCTGCCTCCTGTGACATATTTTCTACAGTGAGGTCACCTTCTAAATCTCCCCAAACAGTACGGCCAACTGGGGACCAAGTGTTCAAATATCATAGCCTATGTGGGCCGTTCTCATTCAATAGCATCTGAAAGACAGAAATAGGGATTTATTAGGGTAATTGAGTTGGTTTGGGGGTCTAAGAAGTCGCCTGAGGATGTCTGGAAGCTGGAGAACCAGAGAACTTAGTGGCATAACTCAGTGCAAGGCCAAAGCCAATATAACTAGGCAAATAGACCCTGTAAATCTCAGTGTGAGGTCATAGGTCTACAAGCTGAGACCGGCAGGAAAGAACTGTCCTGTGTTCAAGTGCAAAAGCCCCAGAACCCGGATTTTAAAAGCCAAGAGCAGGAGAGCGGCACTTCAGCTCTGAAACAGAAAGAGCAAGACCTCTCCCCCATCATGCTCCCCCTCCCCTGGACACCCAGCTCACTAGATGGTGCCCATATTGAGGACAGACCTTCCCTTGCCAAAGACAGGGTTTGAAGAGAAGGAATCAGGGGCTCCATAGAATTCCAAACCCAAGCAAGTTAAGTTCTATTTCATTTTAAGTTTGAGAATAATCTTTGGATCAACCTAATGTCCTCTGGGATTAGAGCTCTCCGTCCCTGTGTCTATTGAACAGGGAGAAGCAGAAAGCCATCAAATCCTGGCTCCCTTTCAATGCCCATAAGAGAAATTTGTATCTAATTCTGTAAGAAATGAAAAACTGATAGATTATGACCATCTTTTTATTTTCTTCAGAAAGTAACAGCATATAGAATGGACTAAAAGAGAAATAAGCCATGGTACTACAGTGCTACATACAGAAGATCATGTAGGCTACTAATGCTGGGCATGGGCTACCTCTGGGCAAACCACGGAATCCAGCCATGCATCTAGAGGTCTAGCCACATGCAGAGACTGCCCTCTCAAATGCACAGTAGAGATATTTTGATGGTTTCATTGAAGTGTGACAGGCATACAACAAGCAACACGCATTCAAACAGCATATTTGTTGATGACATGTAATAATGAACATCTTGTCAAGTTTTGACATAAGTATACCCGTATGGTCCCATCACAAAATAAAATCACGCCCATGTTTTCAGCATTTACAGTAGTTAATCACGCTGTGTGAACTGCTTTTGTTTTGCTATCTTCTTTCCTTCGATAGTGGACCTTCAAAATTTCAACTGTGTTGTTCTGAATTTATTCTTTTTTTATTGCCAAGCAACATTCCAGTGTTTCTTTAGCCAGCCACATGTCCGTGAGCATTTGGACTGTTTCTTGTTTGAGGCTGTGGCAATTAAAGCCGACAGGGACTTGTGTATGAGCCTCTGGGAGTCTCTGTAGATTGATTCCATGAAGAACAGAGAGTGGGGACATTCAGTAATTAGACATTTCACTTTTAAAGAAATTGCCAACTCTGCCAGAGCGGTTGTATCATCTTGCATTTCCACTGGAAACTGCTGAGTCACTCCAGATTCCAGCCAACCATTGACACAGCAGGTTTTCGGTTCAGGTGCATTAACATGTATGTAGATGTGCCGCTGAAACTCAAGCTTGTCTTTCCCTGATGACGAGCGACCCTGGGCATCTCCCCAGGTGCTCAACTGCCATCCCTGTGGCTTCTTTGGGAAAACTTTGTTCAACTAGTTGGCCTAATTTCCAAAAGGTTAACTAGTCGCAGTGATGGTAGTAAACTCCAAACATTCTTTGTATATTCTGGATACAAGTCTTTATCAAACTTTCAATTTGCAAATATTTTCTTCTAGTCTCTGATGTCTTTTTATTCTCTTTTAATACCATTTTATGAAAATTAAGGATTAGCTTTGTTCTTTCATATATTATGGTTTTAATGTTGCTTAAAATATTATATTTCTAGCCCATGATCACAATGACTTTCTATTTTCATTCTATAATTCTTAGCGTTTTGAGTTTTACATTTATAACTATAGTCCATTTTTATCTAGTTGTAACTCATGGTGCAAGGCATGCATATGTACCCGTCTCATGTTTAGCTTGTGTCTATCTAGCCATTTTAGCAGCACTTTTTAAAGAACTATCCTTTCTTCTCTATGTTGCCTTTAGAACTTAGAAACAGTATCAATTACACATATGTGTGAGTCAATTTCTAGGCTATTTGATTCCATTAATCTATATGTCTATCATTACACCAATGACACATTTTCTTGATTAATATAGTTTTACAATAAGACTGCAGATGATTTAGGATAAGCCCTCTAACCTTGTTCTTTTGCAAGGTGTTTTATCTAGTCTACTTCCTTTTCATTTCCTTATGGATTTCCAAATTGACTTGTCAATTTCTACAGTATGCCTATTGGGATTGTGTTAAATACATGGATTGATTTGGACACAATTAATATGCTAATATAGTCTTCCAACTCATAAGCACGGTATATATTTCCATTTAGTTATGTCATCTTTAATTTCTCTAGAATAATATATAATTATCTCTGTATAGGTTTTGGACATCTCGTGTCACATTTATCCCTAGGTAAGTCATATGCTTCACTTTATTTTAACTGGTTTCCTATCATTATTTTACGTTCTACACTTTCCTTGCTAGTTTCTAGAAATGCACATTAGATATGATCCTGGGGGAAACCAAATATGAATGGAATATGCATAAAATAAATAAGATTCCAAATGCACAGGATAGTTGTTGGAGAAGCCGCAATGCATGTCTCACGCATTGCCCACTGGTTCCCACGTTCATGTGGCAAAGCCACACTCTGCATGTCTCACGCACTGCCCACTGGGTCCCACATTTATGTGACAAAGCCACACTCTGCATGTCTCACGCATTGCCCACTGGGTCCCACGTTTATGTGGCAAAGCCACACTCTGCATGTCTCACGCATTGCCCACTGGGTCCCACGTTTATGTGGCAAAGCCACACTCTGCATGTCTCACACATTACCCTTTATGCTCAATGTTCTCTTATAAGCTCCTTACCCATTGCTGTTTTTACTAATGATGTTATTTTAGGACACCATTGAGCACGCAAATCAATCGATTTTTATAGATTCACAGAGATGTGCAACTATTGCCACAGTCATCTTTGAAGCATTTCATTCCCCTCCACAAAAGAATCCCTCTTTCCTCGGCTGTCGTCTCATTTCCCCACACACTAGGCAGCCTCCAGACTACTTTCCAGCTCACTGTACCTTCTTGCATCCCAGCTTCTTTAGGCCCCTTTATCCAAGAGTGTTTTTTCCTCCCGGTCAGCAAATAACAAGCGTGACATTTCAAGCCTCATGCAGAACTAGTTTCCTACTTCCAAAGGGGATAACATGCCAAGATTCTTTCTCTTTGAATTGTTTGCTCTACTAGGATGACCTCATCCCTGGCAACCTGGGTGACTACTAAGACCAGTAGAATTGAACATCAGTTCACAAGAATAGGTTACTAAAATGTTCTTCTT
This sequence comes from Alexandromys fortis, assembly GCF_014885135.2. NCBI lineage: Eukaryota > Metazoa > Chordata > Mammalia > Rodentia > Cricetidae > Alexandromys > Alexandromys fortis. The sequence continues at coordinate 1,763,338 of NW_026067971.1, read as the reverse complement.
AAATACTAATCTTAATTTTAAGAACTGGGTTTCAAAATGGTTAGTGTCCAGTAAAGACATTGTCTCTAAATAGAATGCAAATAGAACTGATGAAGTATATACAGCACCAAGGCTGCAAGACAGCCTCACTGGGTCTGGGAAAATGCACAGGGGTGTATTAAGTTCTCACTGAGTGAGGGAAAATGCAAAGTCAGACACTAAGATTTCACTTGATCCATTGTATGAGCACAGCTGAAAGTTTTAAAGAAAGACTAAGAGCCAGAGCTTGCCAGAGATGGATAAGCACAAAAGAGGAAAAAGAAGAGGGGGAGGAAGAGGAGGAGAAAGAAAAGAAAAAGGAAGAGAAAGAAGGAAGAAGATTCATCAATGTGGTTATGCCATCAGGTTTATTAATTGGCATTTATTTGGGGAATAAACAAAGTTATCAGAACCTTGGGACAAGAAGCGGCTTTGTGAAGTAAAGCACAGCGCTCATCAAAATTAGAAGCCTGAGCCAGCAGTACGGGCTAACAGATTAGAATGCTTGTTGCCAAGCACGACAGTGTGAGCTCAGTACCTGGAATCCACATGATAGGATGCAAGAATGGATCCTACAAGTGTTCCTCCTACACCATGGATGCACATGCCTTCACACATACATGTGTGTGTGCACAAGTATGTAACACACACACACACACACAATAAACGACACAAGCCAGCTACGCAGGTAGGCTAGCTTCAGATCTTCACTCTCCCTTCTCTCTTCCAAATCCAATTCCCAAATCATCCCCAGCTCTGCAGCAGACTAGCTACTGTGGTCTCTCCTCACTCTCTGCCCCCACTCCGAGGAAACTAAGTAGATTCTGGTGAAACACCTTGCTTTCCACCCTCCTGTGGATTTTCCAGCCCCCCCCCACACACACACAATTAGCTCTTCCTCACCCCTAACCATGAACTTTTAATACCTAGAAACATATTTTACCCAGAATCCCCAGTGGTCACACCTAGTAGGGTCTTAGAAGCATTCACTACTAGGCAACATATAGCCACCAAGTTTTCATAAGAGCTAGACAGGGCAACAGAAAGCAAGAAAGAAAATACCCACTCAACAAAGACAAGGTCAGCCATCACACCTAGAATTACAACCCAAACCCAGATATCTAGACACCAGCGTAAAAACGCCAGAAGAATATATCCCCATTAGACCCCAGCAACCCTACCATAGTAGTCCCTGAGCAACACAACGTAGCTGAAAAATAAGACAAGGACCTTAACATAGCCTTTATGAATACAATAAAGGTTATTAAAAAGGAAATTAATGAATCCATTTCTTAAACGTTTATGAAACACAATCAGTGGATGGAAAAGAATAAAACAGTTTAAGATCTGGAAGTGAAAATAGAATTGATAAAGAAAACTGAAGCTGAGGGACATCAAAGTTTAGGAACTCGAGCAGGAACCTCAGAGACAAGCCTCACCAGCAAAATACAAGAGATGGAACAGAGAATCTCAGGCACTGAACACAAGATAGAAGAAATGGCCACCTAGGTCAAAAAGAAAAGTTAAAATGAAAAAAAAATCCCATATATAAAACAGTCAGGAAATTTGGGTCACTATGAAAACACCAAAGCTAAGATAGGAATAAAGGAAAGAGAAGAAATCCAGGCCAAAGGCACAGAAAATTGTTGGAGGAGACTGCTTGCTCATCCTGGCTGTGCAGACCTGAATAAACACACAGAAACTACATTAATTACAGCACTGCTTGGCCAATAGCTTAGGCATATTCCTCACTACCTCTTTTTTATTGTTTTTATTGAGCTATGTATTTTTTCTCTGCTCCCCTCCTTTCCCCTCCCTTTCAACCCTCTCCCATGATCCCCATGATCCTAATTTACTCAGGAGACTTTGTCTTTTCCTACTTCCCATGTATATTAGATCCATGTATGTCTCTCTTGGGGGTGTTATTTGTTGTCTAGGTTCTCTGGGATTGTGAATTGTAGGCTGCAGTCTTTTTGTTTTGGTTTGGTTGGTTTGTTTGTTTTTGCTTTGTGTCTAAAAGCCACTTATGAGTGAGTACATATGATATTTGTCTTTCTGGGTCTAGGTTACCTCAATCAATATGATGTTTTCTAGATCCATCCATTTGCCTGCAAATTTCAATATGCCATTATTTTTTTCTGCTGTGTAGTATTCCATTGTGTAAATGTACCACATTTTCATTATCCATTCTTCAGTCAAGGAGTATTTAGATTGTTCCCAGGTTCTGGCTTTGACAAAAGTGCTGCTATGAACATAGTTGAGCACATGTCCTTGTGGTACAATTGAGCATCTTTTGGGTATATATCCCAAAATGGTGTTGCTAGGTCTTGAGGTAGGTTGTTTCCTAATTACTGAGAAATCACCATAATGAAATCCAAAGCAGCTGTACCAGTTTGCATTCCCACCAGCAATGCAGAAGTGTTCCCTTTCCCTACATTCTCCCAAGCATAAGATGTAATCAATGTTTTTGATCTTGGCCATTCTTATAGGTATAAGATGGAATCTCAGAGTTGTTTTGATTTGCATTTCTTTGATGACTAAGGATGTTGAACATTTCCTTAAGTGTCTTTCAGCCATTTTAGATTCCTCTGTTGAGAGTTCTCTGTTTATGTCTGTACTCCATTTTTTATTGAATTATGTGATCTTTTGGTGTCCAATTTCTTGAGTTCTTTGTATATTTTGGAGATAAGACCTCTGTCTGATGTGAGGTTGATGAACATCTTTTCCCATTCTGTAGGTTGCTATTTTTTCTTGTTGACCATGTCCTTTGCTTTACAGAAGATTCTCAGTTTCAGGAGGAACCATTTATTAATTGGTTCTCTCAGTGTCTGTGCTACTCAGGTTATATTTAGGAAGTGGTCTCCTGTGCCAATGCATTCAAGTGTACTTCCTACTTTCTCTTCTATGAGGGTCATTGTAATTGGCATTATGTTGACGGCTTTAATCCATTTGGACTTGAGTTTTGTGCATGGCAACAGATATGGATTTATTTTAATTTTTCTACATGTTGATATCCAGTTATGCCAGCACTATTTGTTGAATATGCTTTTCTTTTTTCCATTTTATATTTTTTATTTTGCTTCTTTGTAAAAAATCAGGTATGCATAGGTATGTGGATTGATATCTGGGTCTTTGATTCAATTCTATTGATTGTCCTCTCTGTTTTTATGCTAATACCAGGCTGTTTTCAGTACTATAGCTCTGTAGTAGAGTTTGAAGTCAGGGATTGTGATGCCTCCAGAAGTTCCTTTATTGTACAGGATTGTTTGGGCTATCTGGGTTTTTTCTTTTTCCATGTGAAGTGGAATATTGTTCTTTCAAAGTCTGTGAAGAATTTTATTGGTATTTGTGATGGGCATCGCATTGAATGTGTATATTTCTTTTGGTAAGACTGCCATTTTTACTATGTTAATTCTACCTACTCAAGAGCATGGGAGATCTTTCCATTTTCTGATGTCTTCTTCAATTTCTTTCTTCAGAGATTTAAAGTTCTTGTCAAACAGGTCTTCCACTTGTTTGGTGAGAGTTATTCTGAGATATTTTATGGTATTTGTGATTATTGTGAAGGGTGATGCTTCTTTGATTTCTTTCTCAGCCCATTTATCATCTGTGTAAGGGAGAGCTACTGATTTTTTCGGGTTAATCTTGTATCCTGCTACATTACTGAAGGTGTTTATAAGTAGAAGTTTCTTGGAAGAATTTTTTTGGGTTACTTATATAAACTATCATATCATCAGAAAATAGTGAGAGTTTGACTTCTTCTTTTCCAATTTGTATCACCTTGATCTCCTTTTATTATCTTATTGCTATAGCTAGGAACCCAAGAACTATATTGAATAGCTATGGAGAGAGTGGACAACCTTGTCTTGTTCCTGAGTTCTGTGGGATCACTTTGAGTTTCTCCTCATTTAGTTTGATGTTGGCTGTTGGATTGCTGTATATTGCCTTTATTATATTTAGGTATGTTCCTTGTATCTCTGCTTTCTCCAAGACTTTTATTGTGAAGGGATGTTGTATTTTGCTGAAGCCTTTTTCAGCATCTAATGAGATGATCATGTGTTTTTTAAGTTTGTTTATATGGTGGATTACATTGACAGATTTTTGTATGTTGACAACTTCCTTGTCAGAGCGCCAATCGTGCAGGCACTAAGATCAACAATGACTAAAGAGGGACCTCATGAAACTGAGAAGTTTCTCTATGACCAAGGATACCATCCTTTGAACAAAAATAGCAGCTAACAGATAGGAAATTATTTTTACCAGCTACACATCCAATAGAGGGCTAATATTCAAAATACATAAAGAATTCAAAAAACTAAATATCAAGAAAAGAATCCAATTTAAAAATGGGGTACATATCTATCTAAGCAGAGAATTCTCAATAGTGGAAACTCAAGTGGCTAAGAAACACTTTAAGAAGTGTTCAGCATCCTTAATTATCTGGAAAATACAAATTAAAACTACTTTGAGATTTCATCTTACACCCCTCAGAATGGCTAAGATCAATAAAACAGAGTAACAGTTTGTTTCAGTGATGCTGTGGAGTAAGGAAACACTCCTCTGTCACTGGTGAGAGTGTAAACTTCCACAGCCACACAGCCACTGTGGAAATCAGTGTGGTAGCTCCTCAGGAAGATGGGAATAGGTCTACCTTAAGATCCAGCCATACCACTCTTGGGCGTGTTCCCGAAGGATGCTTCACCCTACCACAGAGAAATGCTTTCAGTCAGGTTCATTGCTGCTCTATTCATAATAGCCAGAAACTGGAAACAACCTAGATGTCCCTCAAAAAAGAATGAATAAAGAAAATATGGAATTTACACAATGGAATATTAGCCAGTTGTTAAACAAAAAATAAAATCATGAAATTCACAGGTAAATGGTTGGAACTAGAAAATAATCATTCTGAGTGAGGAATCTCCAACCCAGAAAGACAAATATGGTATTATTCACTTATTGTGAATATTAGCTATTAAGTCAATGATAACCAGTGTATAGAACCACAGAGGTAAGATACAGAGTAAGGGACTGAGGAGAGACAGATAGATCTTGTTAGGGAAGAAAAAAATAATAAATAATTATGGATGGATGGGGCTGGAATGAGAGGATCAAGAGGGATAGGGGAGGGGGTGAGGGAGAAAATATGGAAAGAGATAGTTAAAATTAAGGGCCATTTAAGGGATAGTATGGAAACCTAATACAGTAGAAGCTTCCTAAAGTGTGTATAAACACACACACACACACACACACAGTGAAAGTGAGCTAAATGAAAACACAGTAACTGAAAAGACAGAGCCCCAACTGGACATCTCTTGTCACCAAGTAAATCTTCCAGTACTAGTACTGGATTACATCTAATTGAGTTTCTGGTCAAAGGGGTCCCATGGGATCTAATTCCTTCTTCTGGTAAATGTACAAGCAGGTAAAACACCCATACCCACACAAACATACACATATTAATTTTTATATTAAGGTCCAGGTGTTCCAAATCCCACTTCCACAGTGATTTTCTGTTTCCCATGTGTCATAAAATAAAATCTTTTGTTCCCAAATAAGCAACGTGCTCCATCCCTTGCCCTCGATTTTCTTTCATCAGGTGACGAGAGACTGTCTCAGCTAGATCTGCACAAAGCCACAGTAAAACTCAGAGGAGCTAACTGACACCTACACACACATACACATACACACACATACACACAACTATCCAAACACTATACATATACACACCTACACACATACACATTCCTATTCATACACACACCTACACACACCTACACGCATACACATACCTATACATACACACATGTTCACAACTACGCGCATGTATACATATACATGCATGCACATGTATACTCCTACACACATGTACACACCTACACGCGTACAAAAATGTACACACATACATGCATACACATATGTAGACACACCTACAAACATATACACATACACGCACCTACACACACATTCACATGTACACAACCTACACACATGCTACACGCATACAAGCACGTACACATATACACACCTACACACAAGTACACACACATGCACACACATACATACACCCACATACACACGCATATACATATACACACACACACACACTTCAAAGCTAAGAGGTTCCTTTACTTGAAGTGAAAGCAGGAGGGTGGGGAAGGAAGAAAAGTGGAAGGAGAAGGGGAGGGACAGGAGGGAGAGCCTGGGCCTCTGTGGGCGTGGTCTAAGGGGAGGGGCGGGGTCAGCATCCTTTCGCCACGCCCTCCTCCCTCTGCTCAGCGGAGACAATCTCTAGACACACTCCCGGAACTCCTCCTAGCCTGGGGCTGAAGGGAAACTGGGAGAGGGAAAAGGTCGCAAAAATGCCTGGCCGGGAGTATATGCAAACTAAATCAAACGTATTGTTCAAAATTTACAGTGGGTCATCTCTTCTTTTTCTTATTTCTTTTCAATATCGAATGAAGGGCTGACCAGCAAGGTCAAACTCCCCTTATTAATGAGGCATTGCTGGGGCTCTGTCCCATTAGGGCGCTCAGAACGGTGCATTTACTGCAATTTGCGGCACTTAATAGAGAAAGGTCAGAGCGGGTCACGTTCAATTTCCACTTGGCAGAGGGAGGAAAAATGGAAGCAATTCATTTGCACAAATTTGAATAATTCTTCTCCGTCTCCTTTTCTTTATCTACTTATGGATAATTCCTGCATCTTACCTCACTCACAATCATTTCAGAACTGCCAACTGCCAGATTTCTATGAAGGCTGTAATGGAGCTGACAGATTCTATGAATCCAGGTGTCAAAATAAAGCCACCAGCCCCTTCCCCCGCCCGCTTCTCACGACAGGGAATAGGAGTTGCCTCTTGTGGGCTCTTAAACTTATCATAAATGTATCAAGATTGCTGTGGGCCATGAAACAGCTGTAGACAATTAATCTTTCCACAATTCTTCGGCATAAGAATTGCTTTCCCCCCGCAAAGTAACATCTGCCGCGCCGAGGTGATTATTCACGGCCGATGGGCGCCACCGTAGTTTTATGCATAGAGCCATCAGTGGCAATGAAGCAAAATTTATAGTTTTCCCTGGTTCAGTAAAAATAACATTTCAGCTGCATTAAAACATCATCCATCAGCATTGTCCCAGAGCCCCGGGCCCCATCTCATCCACAGAAATTAAAAAATATTCATTTTAATGCTAACTTCTGAGGCTTGCAATACCACGATTGCCTCTGGGGTGGGGCACGGTCGTGACGGAAGATGGAGGTGGGGCGGTTGTTATAAAGCACAGGGGAACGGAACATTAAATGCCCACCACCTTCCAGGGTCGCCCAGATTACTGGACTGTGGCTCTTATTTATTCATAACCTCTGAATGCTTAATCAAAAAATGCTCCGACCAAATTGAACAACTAAAGAAAGAAAGTTGTTCCACACAAACAATATGATTCCTTGCTTCTGGGGAAAGGCCTCAACGGACGCAAGGCAACGGCTGCCTTTTCCAGGCGGTAGGCATTTTGTTTCCTTAAAAAACAGTTATTTAAACCTCTGTCTTGTGGGGTGAAACGCCCCCCGGGGGAGGGGCAGTCGGCTTTTGCTCTGCAGCCTCACTCAGGGTCCTAGCGGAGGACTCAGGGAGGGGGGGGAGGGAATTCCTCTCGAAAGTGAAAGAGCCGCCTGTACCTTAGATCTCTGCTTAGAGGACCCAACGAGTTTGACACTTGGCGTGGCAGTCAGAGCTCTCACTGTACTTGAGGAAATAGGTCAGAAGTTCAAGGCCAACCTGGGATCCCTGAGGCCGTGCCTCAAAAAAGTCACAAACGAATAATAATAATAATAATAATGAGTCGTAGAATCAGAGTCATGGATAGTTAACTAAGTAAAATCAAAGAAGAAAATGAAGCCATGAGGTCCGAGGATGTATTTAAATCTTTGTGCACAGTGTAGGTCCCCAAAATTTAGCGATTTGCAAATAAAATATGTCATAACCCCACCTCCACCTGCACAATTACCTCACTGTCTCTTCTAATACTGACATGTCTTAAATGCCGTGTAATTAGTCTGTCCAGCCAGCACATACTTTAACAAGCTGCTCCAAGTGCCATGCCACCTGCTGCAAATGAATATAAAGACAGGGGTTCTGATTTGGGGCGATTTAGTCCAAGAGAAAATCATAGAGACAAAGACCAGAAATACAATGAGTGAGCTGTTAGAACCACGAACAAGGAGCTAAAGTCGCATAAAACACACACACACACAGCTCTGCTCAGAAGGATGGGAGAACTGCATCAGTTAAATACAGTTTACAAAAACAGGCCCTTAAATACGTGCCATTTGAGGTACTGGCAACGGTGCCGTTACCTCTCAGAGCATTACGATTTGAGGTCATGAAGGAACTGACTTAGAAAGTCCCCAAGACAGGCTAAGGAGCATTGAGGTAGAAGGTAGATTTTGGCCAAGAGCTACAGCTAGCGTTCCACTGAGCCGCCTGTAACCACGGTTTAGAAGACTTGAGCCTCTCTAGAAAGGAGCTCTCAGAATCAATGTTTGTCCTTGGCATGTTTTCATCTAAAAGTGAGAGCTAATCATTTTTAACTCATTAGAGAGTCTCCTAATTTCACAGTCAATGAAACACGGGCTCCACTGCAAGCCAGAAGTCAAATTTCACAAAGATTAAAGGGCAAGTTCAAGCTACCATATCAGTGAATCTGAAACCACAGGATGCTATGTGCTGACTTCCACAGCAGAATAACCTCAGCCTAGGGGGGAGCCCTGACCTGACAGGTCCCTCCAGGAGAACACAGATCCTCGGGGAAGCTGACACCTGAAAAGGCCCTTCTCTCTTTGGTTTTCTGATTTTAAAGAATATAATTTTAAAGTATATTTTTAGAGACTTGGTGATCTTTCATGAAAGAATGCCTAGATTCCTCTTCAATGCTTAATCAAGTTTAAGGGTAGTCGTTTGAATGAAAATGTCTCCCATGGCATGAGGTATTTGAACACTTGGTCCCCAGCCTGTGGCCTGTTTGAGGAAGCTCAGGTGTCCCCATGCCTCCTGACATCAACCACACCTGCTGCCATGTTGTCTCCACCTTCAGGGACTATAATCTTCTGGAACCCTAAACCGTAACAAGCTCCTCCTTAAGTTGCCCTTGGTCATGGTGTTTTATCACAGCAACAGATATGCAGTGTGGTGTGTGTGTGTGTGTAAAGAGAGTTTTAAAATAAAATTTTCAAATTTTTAAAAATAACTTAAAATTTTATATTAGTCATGCACTATATATAACCAATAAATATATACAACTCTATAAAGATGGACAGTGAGCATTTACATTCTGTTCAGATAGAGACATCTGCGATCTACGTGAAAACCCTGGCACCTCTTCCCCACAGTGAATATGGTCTCTTCAGCCCTTGAGGTGTGCAAACAGAAGCTCTGGGAAAGAAGAAGGTTCTGGGCCAACGCAAGCCTTTCAGCTAACAGCACACAGAGAGGACTCCCACATCAGACTCCACTCAGCAGAGGCCAAGAGATCCCCCCAAACCCATAGGTTACCACTGTTGCCCTTTGTTGCCCCCCAGAGCTTGAAGCTAAGATCCTATTGCTGAAGGTACCATACACTGAAGATACAAGACGTGGAGCAACTGAACAGGAATATACCTGGAAACTTCTCTGAAGACTCTCACAGTATCTGTCTTACTTTGGGTTCCTATTGCTGTGAAGAGACACAATGACCATGGCAACTCTTATAAAGGAAAACATGTCATTGAATAGTTTACAGTTTCAGAGATTTAGTCATCATCATGGCGGAACATGGTGGCACACAGGCAGACATGGTGCTGGAGGAGGAGCTAAGAGCTCTACATCTTGATCTGCAGGCACCAGAAGGAAACTGTGTCCCATATAGGACACTGCTTGAGCATAAATGAGACACAAAGCTCACTTCCACAGTGACACCCTTCCTCCAACAAGGCCACACCTACTGCATCAAGGCCACACCTCCCAATAACACCACTCCCTATAGGCCAAGCATTCAAACAAAGTTTCCAAGGGAGAAGAGCAGTTTATTCAGCTGTGATCCCTATAGAACAGCAATGACCAGCACAACAGGATCCCCAGTGATCCAATAGCAGCATTTATATCTTGGTGGTACAACCATCTCATTAGACATAGAACCCACTCAATAGGAGGAAACATGTGCCTGGTACTATAAACCCAGACAACTCCCTGTGACTGTGAGATCACAGACCCATAAGGAGAACCTACTAATGACTCTTTGCCAAACCAGTCCAATTTCTAACTGCTTTCTAAATACCATTCTCACACACAGCGATAAGTATCGCTCACATCCCTTATCAAAGAACCTTCTGTTTGCCTTATACAGAAACAATTTCAGATATCCATAATAGTCAAGATGCAGAGAATGACTGCATTTTTCATATGGTGCCCAAGCCCAACGACACGTCTGCAACACAACCTCTACATCCAAGGCTCAGGGAACAACACTGAAGAGGGGGTGGGAAGACTGTAAGCCAGATGGTTAGGATGTCTGCTGTATGACAGTACCTTCTGTATATGACAGGGGAGACAATCCATGGAATCTAAAAAATATGGCCATCTAAACCAAACCTGCACAAAGACAACACTACGCTAACATGAATGTGCCATAGGATAATGCTCTTTTACCCTGTAAAGATTTCTCACTTGTATTGGTTTAATAAAATGCTGATTGACCAGTAGTAGCCTGGCAGGAAGTATAGGCCAGGTGACCAGGGTAGGAGAATTCTGAGAAGAGGAAAGGCTCAGTCTGCCATTGTCACCCAGACACTGAGGAAGCAAGATGAGAGTGCCCCACTGAGTAAAGTACCAAGCCACGTGGCTAAACATAAATAAGAATTATGGGTTAATTTAAGTTGTAAGAGCTAGTTAATAGTAGGCCTTAGCTAATAGACCAACCAATTTATAATTAATATAAGCCTCTGTGTGTTTTGTTGGGACTGAATGGCTGTGGAATCAGGCATGACAGAAGCTTCTGTCTACATGAATGGAGGAACTCTCACAGGACCCCATCCCTAGAAGAAGACCTCCAAGCAATCAATGATTGTTGAGAAAGTAAGAATCAGTCTTCTCTAGGGATAAGTCCCCTAATAGATTACCCAATCCCAAATGGTCATCCTTAAACACCTGCAAGCAACACTAAGTGGATTCAGCAGGGTGTGTGTGTGTGTGTGTGTGTGTGTGTGTGTGTGTGTGTAACAACACTAATTAAAGAAGAACAGTTCATGGATTTGATAGGAAATTTGTGGCATAGGAGAAAGAGTTTAAGGAGGACTGAGTCACATGGAAACAATATGAATACAGAACTCAAGTACGGAATTCTCCAAAAAAAATAATTTTTAAAAGCTGGCTATATAATAAAAATAATTCCAATATTAAATTTTATTTTTTGTTCCAAAAAATAAAAATTTTCTAAATAAGGGACATATACTAATAAATAGGTTTATAACATCACATAATAAGTAAAAAAATATAAAGGACATGGGTCACATAACCTGGAGGGTCTTTTTCTACACACACAAAGCTATAAGACTACTGAAGGGTTGTTCTGTTTTGATTGTTGCTTGGAGACTGGGCCTTACCTTGCATCTGATATCCTCCTATATCACTCTTCCAAATTCTGAAATTACAAACATGTACCACCACAGCAGGTAGGAATACTGTTTTGAAAGATATAATCCAAAATGGATTTGATTGAGGAGTAGAAAGGACTCTACAGAGCAAACACAAATTTTTTCTCCTGTGTTACTGTCACCAGAACAGAGCATCAAATTCAGCTTGCTACCTCGTAATGTTGCTGAGACTAGCGGTTGGGTAGAGGTAGGACTAGTCAGCTCCACTTTGTACTAGTCAGCCCTGCTTTGTACTAGTCAGTGCCACTTTGTTAGAGGGTTCTCCATAAGCAGCAGGATTTTTCTGGAGAGACACAGGTGTATTTAACAGGAATGACAATCTAAGAAAGAAATCAGCCAGAAGTTCTGTTCAAATTCGTATTTCAGGACCCATGACAAATTTGAAAAGGCCACTGCAGTAGCCCCACTAACAAACTTCTAGGATATCAGAGAAAATGATCATTCCTAAACACCAGGTAAGAGCAAGCTTCAGTATTTTAAAGGAAATTAAAAAATGGATCCAAGAAGAATTTTATAGAGAACCTTAGGATAAATGTGGATATTTCTGAACATTGGAAAAATGAAAATAGGGTTCTCCTCCATTGAGCTGGACCTGCCCCCTGTCCAGGAGTATGCAACTGACCAATGGGAGGGGCCACAGGTTTGTTCCATCCCCACTTCTCCAGAGCATTTTCTAAAATGTCAAGCTGAAGACATGTGGGTTGAAGGAACTCCAGTGTGCAGGATCCACAGTCGGCTGCACAGTATTAATTAGTAACAGAAGGGGCCCCCAGAAGCTGGTGTGCTCAAGTGCCAGGACAAGAATCTGTTTCTCAACACTGACTTGGGAAAGAAGTCTTTCTCTCCTGCTGCTGTTGGTATACACAGAAGATGTGTCAATGCCCAGGGCTGCCAGCCTCGTAACCTTTCTGTGAATTGAGAGCTGGCTATGGGCTGATGGTAAATGTAGGACCATAAGAAATGTAGAGTCTGGCCCCCACATTCAATAGGCTGTACCACACAAGACAACTTCAACCTTAACTGTAACCTAATAAAAGAGCTGTTAAAGCCAGGGGTAACCCAGCTGTCACTTAGTATTCGATAAACAGGATTCTAGGCATCATTCTAGCAATTTAGTGGTCCATTATCTATTTTTAAAAATTGAAAGTAAAGGTAAACAATTGATAACCAGAAAAAATTATTTGGTACCAAGAAAATGAAATTTCAAAACTTTTGTGTGTGTGTATGATACCTAGGGCCTCACGAATACCAGAGAAGTACTCTACCATTGAGCTACAGCACCAACCCTAAAAACTATTTATAAAAAAATAAAGCTGAATTTTTAAAAAATGCCTGGTAGATCTGTTAGTAGAGTGCTTGCCTAGTGTGCACAGAGTCCTGGGTTCAATCCTCAGTGTCACATAAACCAGGCACAGTGGCCATTTCAGATGTTCAGAACTTCAAGTTATCCTTGGCTACAAAAAAAAATTTAAGGCTAGCCTGAGCTAAATGAGAACCTGTCTCCAAAAAAAGCCAGACAAAAAATGGAACACATTTTTTAATTCCAGCACTTGGTTGGCAGAGGTAGGCAGATCTCTGTGAGACCAACATGGTATACATATGAGTTCCATATACATATGAGTTACACCGTGAGGCTCTGTCTCAAAAACAGAAAGAAAAAAAAACTCAACAAAACTAGTAACCCTAGATAGCATTGCTTTGGAAATAACCTGTATACACTCATTGCCTGCTGTAGGAAAGGCAATGAAGAAAGGCTCCATATCTCGGGCTGACCAGCCACACTGCTGGGTACTAAGCTATCTTTCACTTTATCCTTTGGGGTCTCATCCTAGAAAGCTGAGGGAAAAAAAACTCCATTGTGAATCTGGGACTTATGACAGGGACCTGGTAGCCAGTAACCCTGCGAAGACATTTCTGAAACCTTTTCTGTACAAGAATCGTAACTCATGGCTGTCTTTAAGGCTTCCAACCACAGAGATGCAATTAAAAAGAAAAAAACACTAAAAAGTATTCTTCTCAGTAACCAAAATATCCTTGGATTCACTGTATTGGAGTAAAGGGGCACAGGAAGTAACAGACACAAGTGAGCCTCCAAACGTCTACTTCTGCGACAAAGAGCCCCCATTGACAGTCAGAACTGCATACGACCAACTAGAATCAAGCCAGCTAAGAGCCAAGAGAAGTGTCCAGTGTCCTAGCAATGAAGGAGTCAAATGACCGGAACCGGAAAAAGATTGTACTTCAATCTCACTAGAGAAACCACTGCCAAGTTCCTCTCACACCCAGAGCACAGCTTCTGGACCTGCCACCCAGTCCCTAGTGGGAACACCACTCTTATCTGGAAGCTGGAAGGTTTCCAAGTCGCTGTGACTTATACTGGAGGAGTGACGAACTTCAAAGTTGAGTGAAGCCATTCCGCATTTTGCTGTGGCTAGGTTAGTGCCGCAGCGTCGGTGTGGTGGTCAGTGTGAGTGTTGCGGGTTGCTCCTCCCCTGCCATCTTGACTGAAGTTGTCAGCCTTAGCAGAAAGTACCTTCATCCACTGAGTCCTCTTGTCAGGCCTATATTTCATCCCTCGAGAACAGTATTATTCCATTAACTCATTGTGGATTGAACTGTTTAATTTCTTTTTGTTTGTTTATTTTTTTTTTAGTTGTTCAAAAAAATTTCTGCCTCCTCCCCGTTTCCCATTTCCCTCCCCCTCCTCCCACACATCGCCCCCTCCCTCCCCTTCTCTCCACTCCTCTCCCCCTTCCCCCACTCCATTCCCCCTCCCTCTCGAGACTGAAGAGCAGTCCAGATTCCCTGCCCTGCAGGAAGTCCAAGGTCCTCCCACTTCTATCCAGGACCAGGAAGGTGAGCATCCGAACAGGCTAGGCTCCCACAAAGCCAGTTCCTGTATTAGGATCGAAACCTATTGCCATTGTCCTTGGCTTCTCATCAGCCTTCATTGTCTGCCATGTTCAGAGAGTCCGGTCTCATCCCATGCTTATTCAGTCCCAGTCCAGCTGGCCTTGGTGAGCTCCCAATAGATCAGTTCCACTGTTACAGTGGGTGGGTGCACCCCTCGTGGTCCTGACTTCCTTGCTCATGTTCTCCCTCCTTCTGCTCCTCATTTAGACCTTAAGAGCACTTCTTATAGTTTAATTGTTTTTAATCTCAGAATGATACAGATAATATTCTGCCAGATGTATAGCTAGCAAAGATTTTCTTCCACTCTGGGGGTTTGTCTCTTCACTCCATTAACCATTTCCTTTGCAGGAGCTTTCTAATTTCATTCTGTGCCATTTGTTAATTGTTGGCATTATTTCCTGAACACCCAGAGTCCCTTGCAGTATGAGACTAGGATTGAATCTAAAGGGTTTCCCCTGCTCTGCCTCTAACTGGATCAGAATTTCAAGTCCTTTATTAATGTCTTCAATCCAGTTGGAGTTTGGTTTTGCATAGGGTCAGAAATAGAGATTAATCTTCATTCTTCTACATAGGGATATCTAATTTTCACAAAACCATTTGTTGAAGAGGCTGCCTTTCTCTGATGTATATTTTTGGTGTCTTCCTCAAAAAATCACAGGTTTCAACTTTGTGAGTTTACATCTGCATGCTTTATTCTGTTTGGTCAATGTGAGCCAGTACTACTACTGCCGCTGCTGCTGCCGCTGCTGCTGCTATGGCCCAGATATATGATACTCAATCATTATTCATTTTGTTCAGGGTTGTTTGGGCTACCAAGTGCTGTGGGACAATGGTTTTGTACCCTGTTAAGATTTGTCAGTTGCATTGCCTTAATAAAACACTGATTGGTCAGTAGCCAGGCAGGAAGTAGAGGCAGGACAACCAGAACAGGATAATTCTGGGAAGAGGAAAGACTCAGTCTGCAGTAGTCATCCTGCAGAGGAAGCAAGATGAGAATGCCTCACTGATAAAGGTACCAAGCCATGTGGTTAATATAGCTGGGGAACTGGGTAGGACAAAAACCTCTGTCAACAACTGAGGATGCTCTGTGCACTCATATACATTTTAAGATTGTTTTTCCTATTTCTGTGAAAAGGGACATAGGAATTTTGATTATGGTTGCATTGACTTTGTAGATTGTTCTTGGTCCAATAGCCATTTTCACTGTATTTATTATCTAACTCATGAGCATGAGATGTCTTCCCATCTTCTAGGGTCTTCTGCAGTGTCATTCTTTGGCTCTCTAAAGCTGTTGTCACAGAGGTCCTTCTCATCTTTGGTTAGAGGTCAAGAATATTTTGTTTTGTTTATTGGCAATTGTTTCCCTTATTTCTTTCCCAGCATGTTCATTGTTGTTATCTAGGAGGGCCACTAATTTTTGTACATTAATTTTATATCCTGTGATTTACTAAAATGATTTCTTATATCCAAGAGTTTTTTGGTGGAGTCTTTGGGGTTCTTTTACACATCAAATTGTATCATCTGCAAATAAGGATACTTTGGTTTCTTCCTTTGTGTTTCTTTTGTTTCCTTTGCTTGTCTTATTACTCTATCTATGACTTTAGACACTACATTGAATGATAGAGGGAGAGAAAACATTTGTCACTGACTTCAGTGGAAAAACTTTGAGGTTTTCTCTCTCTTAATACGGTGTTGGATGTAGGTTTGCTGTGCATAGCTTTCTTTGCTATGCTGAGATATGCTCCCTCCATCCCTGGTCTTTCTAGGCTTTCATCATGAAGAGGAGTGTTGCTCAGACTTTTTTTGTGTGTTGGGATACGTTTACTCCATCCCTAGTCTATCCAGGCTTTTATCATAAAGGAATGTTGGATTTTGCCGCATCTTTTGAGATGAATATGTGACTTCTGTCTTTGAGTCTGTTTAAATGATAAATTACATTTTCTGGTTTATATATTTTAAGCCATCCCTGAACATTTAGAATTAACCCGATTTGAACAATGTGGCTCATCTTTCTTATGTGTTCTTGAATTTGGTTTTCAAGTTTTAAGAATATTTGCTTCTGTGTTAAACAGTGAAGTAGGTGGATTACTTTTTTGGCATGCCTTTATCTGGTTTTCGTATCTGGGTAATTCTGGCTTCATCAAACAATTTAATGCAATCCTTGCATTTCTACTTTTTGGGCTACTTTGAGAAGCACTGATGTTAATTCTAAAGATCAGGTAAAATTTACCAGTGAATCCTTCTGGGCCAGGACTGTTTTTCAGCTGTGAGGCTTTTTGTTTTTTCAAATCACTGTTTCAATCTCATTACTTGATCTAGATCTATTTAAATTGTTTTTATATACTGGTTTGACTTTGGTAATTGAATTTTAATTTTGGTAAATGAAACAAATGAAATGGCAATTCATTTGTTTTAGATTTCTGGATTTAGTGGAATACAAATGTTTAAAATATACCCTTGTAATTTTCTGAATTTCATTGGTATTTGTTATAGAATCCCTAATTTTATTAAATTAGGACTTTCTTTTCATTAGTTTGAGTTAGGGTTCATTAATTTTGTTAGATATTCAAATAATTAATTATTAGCTTCATTTCTTCCTTGTTGCTTTTTTGTTTCCATTTCATTAGTTTGTGTTCTGTTCTCAGTTGTTTCTTTCCATTTACTGATTTGCAGTTTGGCTTCTTCTTGTTTTCCTAAGACCACAAGGTGCATTGTTAAGCGGTTTATTTGAGAGCACTCTAATATTTCACTGTAGGCAGTTGTAGCTATAAATTCCTCCTTCATTTTTTCCCATAGACTTAGGTATGTTGTATTTTTATTTGATTTGGGGCATTCTTTGTTTTTCTTTTTATTATTTCTTCAGTGGTCTGTTCATCATACAATAGAGCACTGCTCGATCTCCAAGCATTTCTGTATATATACCATTCTTGTTTGTTTCTAGGATTACCCCATTGTGGTCAGGGAAAATACAAGTTATTTCGATTTTCCTATATTTAGTAAAGTTTGCTTTGTGTCCTCTCATATGATCTATTTAAAGAAATTTCCAAAAGCTGTGGCAAAAAAAAAAAAAACTGTATACTCTTCAGTGTGTGAGTAGAATGTTCTATAGATGTCTGTTAGGTCCATTTGCTCTTTGATACAATTTAACTGAGATGTTTCTCAGCTTGCTTTATGTCAGAATCCTGCCTATTGGTGGAAGTGACATACTGAAGTCTCTTACCATTGTTGTGCTGAAATTGATAGACATGCACTAGTGTATTTTATGAAGTTGGGTGCATCAGTGTTTGGTATTATGATATATATGCTTAAAGTTGTTATGATTTTTTGATTCCTTTAACTGTGATAAAGTCAATTTCTTCAAATCTTCTGACTAAATGTGGTTTGAAGTCTATTTTGTCAAAAAGTGGAAGAGTGAGACCTGCTTGTTTTCTGGTCCCATTTGCTGGCAAAACCCTTTTCCTTCTTTTACTCTAAAGTTGTGTCTGTCATAGTTGGTGACAAATAAACAGACCTTGCTTACTGACACCAGTTTGACAACAGGTGCTGATCACAGGTGTTAACCACAGGAGCTGACCACAAGTGTTGACCACAGGTGCTGACAACAGGTGCTGACCACAGGAGCTGAACATGAGTATTGATCACAGGTGGGGAAGGTGTCCTTTAGGATTTCAGTTGAAATTTTTGGCCCAATCCCTGAGCTATTTTTTCTGATGTTGGCCATGCAGCCTGGGACCTTTATCTATTTTCCCCTTTGGGCTCTGTCTCCACCCAGATTTTCATCTCACTGGATATTAACAGTAAATGATAAATCAAACAAAGATACTCACCCCCAGGGGGAAAAAAATCAGTGCTTTGACTTGAAAAGTCATATCTTTGCCTTTGCCCAAGGTGTGGAATTTTTTCTCAGTATTTGAGATACTAATATCTACCAACTGCCTTGTTATGGGATGTAAATGAGAAAATTTACAAAGAAAGTACTTTGTACTGTGCTAGCATCCCCAGGGGTTTCCTAATTCAATCAGCCACCACTGTACATCCACCTGCTTGCTGCGCTCCTTTCTCTTAAAGCTCAAACCCCCCTACCATTCAGAAGGCACCATTTCTTACTCTTCATTCTTCTTCTACTTCCTTTATGCTACAAACCCTCAAGACTGTTCTATTTCTCTCCTTAATGCCCTCCTTCCCTTTAGTTAAGCTTCAACTTCAAAGTCACATATAACCTCTTTCCTAAATATCTAGGAGAGGGACACCCATCCCTTTCCTTATCTAATCCCCGGAGACCCTTCAGTCCTGGCTCATATATGAGTTTATGCATCCCTCTCTCTACTTCTGGTACTGAGAACCTAATTCAGGCCTTGTGCAGGCTAAGTATATGCTCTATTAGTGTGGAAGTCCTTCTATTTATTTTATTTGCTTTTATTGGTTAATGAATAAAGAAATTGTCTTGGCCTATGATAGGGCAAAAGAACAGAGCTAGTCAGGGAAAACTGAAGTGAATGCTGGGAGAAAGGAGGCAGGGTCTGAGAGACACCATGTAGCCCAGCCAGAGACAGATGCTAAAACTTTAGCTGGTAAGCCACAGCCACGCAGCCATACACAGATTAATAGAAATGGGTGAAATTCAGCTGTAAGAGTTAGCCAATAAGAAGCTAGAGCTAATGGGCCAAGCAGTGATTTAATTAATACAGTTTCTATGTGATTATTTCCAGTCTAAGCTACCCGGCAGCCAGGAACGAACAAGTATCCCCTCCTCCAACACCCTATTACTGAAAGAACCTCTGGACTTTTCCTTTTTTGAAAGGGGTTTTCTGAGTGTTCAGCATTTAAATATGCCAGTGTCTAATGTATTATAGACTCTCAACAAACTTTTGAGCCCAAGGCCTTGGCTGTGAACAGTGGCACATAGTTTAAATCTCTGGAGCCAAGGAAGACAGGACAGACAGCACTGTGAGTGACAGGACAGTCTGGTCTACATGGTTAGTTCTAGGCAGCTGGGGCTGTGCAGTAAGACAATCATCATCATTGTCATCATCATCCTGGGATACATAATAGGACCCTATCTTTAACAAACAAAGCAGGGGCCAGTGAGATAAGAACACTTATTGCCAAGCCAGACAACCTCAGTTTGATTCCAGAAACCTACATGGTAGAAGGGGAGAACCAACTCTCGAAAGCTCTCCTCAGTCCCTTCACTCGTGTGTGTGTGTGTGTGTGTGTGTGTGTTAAATAAATGTATTTTAATATCAAATTTAAAAACCATTATTAAAAGTCATAAGGAAAGAGAAATCCTAATTTGGGGAGGGAAGGGACATAAAGTGAGCACATATATTGAACACAAGCCTAGCAAGGACCTCATAAATCTTGCTCTGTGCCCAACTCATTTTGCACACAAAGAATAAAACAACTCGCTTCACACCATACAGATTGGTAAGAAGCTGGGAAGCCAACCTTGTCCTGCCGTGCAGGGATGTCTCAGGAGGACGGCAATGAACTGGAGTTCCTTAAACAGCAAGGCTGCTGGGCACTTAGTCACTTCTTCTCCATGTAGGTTTCAAGGTGAGACATAAGAGCCAGAGGGACAATCGTCTCCTTCATTGTTCCCTGGGCCCGTGCCCATTCAGCTTGTATCTGAGTAATAATGTCTCCCTCATGCTGCCACTCTCTCGGAGTCCTTGACTCTTCCCAGCGGATTTGTGGGAAATGGAGGATGAGGGGTTGCTTTTCATGAGAAGATGCAGAGGGGCTAATTTCCTCCTCCCCTCCCCCACACGCATTTCAAACTCATCCATCAGATCTCAGGGAAGTACAACACTCAAACAACATGAATAAAAGCCTTTATATTAAATTCCTGTGGGCGAGCTGTGCAGACGAAGCAGTACAATCTGATCCTAGCGAGTTAAATGGTTTGCAAATCACCGTGTGCTGCACCCTTCAGACGCACCCTTCCCGAGAATAAATCACCTGGTATTATCATAACAGTATTTAGGAGATTTGCAAGTACATCGGAGTGAAAAGGGTTTGGTGCAGAACAATCTGCATATATATTTACATCTGTAAGAATTCATTTCTTGGGTCTCCAGCCACCGGGAAACACGCAACTAATTTTTCATTTGCCTTAGGCTATAATAGATGGATAGAAACGGTGGGACGAGAGAAAGAAGACTGGAAAGTTAGGGAAGACTGAAGGAAGGACAACAGACCAGAGACAAGGCCAGGGAAGAGATGGCTTTTATAGACACTAGGCCTGTGTTATGCCCTTCAGGAAGTAAGAGGGCATACAAACAGAGCGCCAGCCTAGCTTACCAGCAGAGGGCAAGCCTATGAGTCCAGGGTGACATTTTCCCCATCTTGTTTTTGCTTTCTTTTCCTTCCCTTTAGTTGTGTGCACATTAAGGCATCACAATAGACGAGCTGGGAAGACTTCTCCCTAGTTTAGCAACATAGATAAAGTCAATGACTTGCATTTCCGATTCCCGAATTAATTGGGGAACAAATGAGTTGCGTTCATGGTTCTGCTGTATGTCAGCCAAAGGTTGTTTCTCAGTAAAAATAACAGCTATGCCTTTCTCAAACCTTGAAAATTCCAACAGCAAATCCTTCATTCTCCAAAAGCAACCAGGGTGGAAAGCGGCAGTCAGCTTGGTACACTGGAGACCATTTAAATCTTCATTGTCACCCCCATAACTAAAAACCCACCTTTTATAATATAACTATTTGCTGAAACTGAACTTCATTGGTGTGAAGGATGTTATTTCATTTTAAATGTTGAGGTCTTGCAAATAGAGCAGATTCGAAAATGGATGGTCATTTCTCTTGTCAAGCACATTA
Organism: Alexandromys fortis; assembly: GCF_014885135.2. NCBI lineage: Eukaryota > Metazoa > Chordata > Mammalia > Rodentia > Cricetidae > Alexandromys > Alexandromys fortis. The sequence goes on along the minus strand of NW_026067971.1, from coordinate 1,741,900 downwards.
AACTCTTATCTCTATTTGATTTTTTTTTCAAGATTGTGAAGCACAAATTATTCAGAATGTGGAGCTCTGAGTGTCTTCTCCAGCCTGTAAAGTCAACAGTTACAGTGCTAAAGTTTAATCAACCCCATTAAATGTAACTCAGAAAGTGACCCAGTATCATGCCTCAAGTTTGGCTCCTCCATTGAAAGCCCTCTCAGCTGCAGCCAGAGCGGTGTTGTTGGAAGAGACAACTATCAGATCCCTGCACAAAGGTGGGGAAGGGATATGGGGAAGGAAAAGCCAAATGGGAGAGAGGGCCATGCAAATCCCACTTGCAAGCATTTCCCTGAGGAGACGCGGTTGCGGAGATGAGGTTGGATAATAAAGGGCCGAGGGTGCCATGACGTTCACAGTGAAACCAGACAATTTTTCCTTCCTTCTGGCACACACTAAAGATTCCAACAGAGAGCACAGGAGGTAGCACCTAATCAGGGGTCAGTGGCAAGGGGAGTTCAACTCTGCACCCATGAACTATTAACAAACTATTAATAAACAAGACTTCGAATGGTCATCACACACACCAGGAATATAGTCTCATCTGAAACCACACACAATCACCTCACAAGTCCATCAATGGTTTTCTCATGGCTGTTGTTCTTGGATTTGGTTGGGGTTGGTTTGTTTTGCTGACAAACTCTCACCGTGAAACTCTGGCTGAGCTGGAACTCACAGTGTAGACCAGGCTAGCCTGCCTCTACTTTCTAAGGGCTAATATTAAAGATACACCTGGCTTATTCGGTCATTTTTAGTAACTTGACTTGAGTAAGAGCTTACCACTTGTTAGAACTGGAAAGGCAAGCTTAAAAAGCTAAGTTAACCAAGCCATGATGATCTTATAACTCTAGCAATGACTAGTTCAAGGTCAGCCTGGGGTATATAACAGGTAAAAAGGTAAAGTTAGTTAAAACACTGCCATTTCAGTGGAATCATTCACAGAAAAAACACACAAGCATACATCTTTCTGTATCTAAGAGTTCCTGTGGACAACTAGAGATTCATGTTGCCAGACATTTTTTTAGGCTTCCATACATCTACGCGACCAGTGCAGCATCCTTGTATCCTTTGGCCCTGTATAAAAACTGAAATAGGCACCAATCTAGTGCTCTCTTAGTTTATTTTATATCCCTATTAAATCTTCCCTCCCCTTATGCACATATGTAGGTGTGTGTGTTTGTGTGTGTGTGTGTGTGTGTGTGTGTGTGTGTGAGGAATGACCCATTCAGTTCATAGAAAACACACATGCATCTTCTTGAGCCATTGATCTTAGAACTGAGGTCATGTAAAGCTTTCCCATGGGATCTGCTGGCAGCCCTGGCAATTTCTCAGATGGAGGCAGACATCAGCCCACCATGTCCCCACACATCCATGCTTTCCAAGTGTCCTCATTGAAAATACCACTCAATAAGCACAAAATGAAAGGCAAGTACACTCCACCCTCGTCTGTTTGGGAAAGAAAGGAAGTGGAAAGTGCAGCAGTGGTTCACCCAGACACCATTCCTAAACCATCAACCCTTCTCCCAGACACCATTCCTAAACCATCAACCCTTCTCCCAGACACCATTCCTAAACCATCAACCATTCTCCCAGATACCATTCCTAAATCATCCAACCGTTCCTCCATTCATAAGTCTAACTTCTGTCTCAATCCTGGAATTTTCTTGTATCTTCAAGGTATGAATGTGTCTAAGGAGCATCCACCTAATTTTCAGCCATTTTCATGTCTTAAAATCAGTTTTATCTTACCTATATAATTCTGGTATCTACCAACTTAGACTCTTGGCTGAAACTGCCATTCTAACATGGTTTTGTGCACTTACATAGATAGACTTGTGTGTGCATACGTGAGTGTGTCCTACATTATCCATATAAATATGTTCATTTCTTAAATTTATATCCCAGTCTTACTGAATGTTTAGTAAATACACATTCCAGCTAATCTGAAAATTCATTTTCAGTATAACTGCTAAAATATAACTGTCTAGTACTAGAGAGGTGACCTAGTGGTTGAGAGCACTTGCTGATCTTGTTGAAGACCCAGGTTCAAGTCCCAGCACCCACATGATGACTCAGTGGCCATCTGTAGCATCAGTTCCAGAGGATGCAACAGGCATGCAACCTGGTGCAGGCAAAACATTCAGAAACATAAAGCAAAATAACTAAAGTAAACTAAAAATATACTAATTTATAATTATTTAAGTGGCTTGATTCAAATAAGGCAACAGCTTACAAGGCTTTTGTTCATCTCTCTTTTTTTTAGCTTAGCACAAATTGGGGGGAATCTAAGCAGTTCAAAATAGAGATCAGCCAGGTTGAGTCAATGTAGGATTTTTCCATTACATGTTCCCTGTCTTAGAAGCCTTAATTTCCTTTTTCCTGAGAGAAAAACAGCATTTTCTCAACCCTTAAGAAATCCCATCTACTATTCTCTTTGTATCATGGGTATAATTGTGCTTCCTTCTCAGCAAGTCAGTTCAGAGATCTCCAGCATCTCACAGTGTTTTCATCCGTGCCTTTTGATGGGAAGGGGAGCGGCTTCCTTCCTCTGCACCGGGAACAGAAGGCTGAGGAAGCGGTCCACATAATATTCTGTATATGAATATTTTAAGGTACCTAAAGGAAACATTCTCCAGCGGACTGTTTTTATGTGTCCAATAGCCATATGCTCGTTCGCATGTGGGTAATGCATGGCATAACAGATACCTACAATGATTCCAAGGGAAGGCAATTATCGACACAAGGGGCTTTTACTGATTAGATTCGGAATGGCTCAAACATGACCAGAACTTCAATTGAGCTTTATTAAGAGTTTGATTTGATTCCTGGGCTGTGTTCCTTTATATACAAGTTTCTGGAAAACATATATGTTCTCGCCTGTTCAAGGGGATGCTGCATTAGTCAAGATACAAAAGCAGTTTACATTTTTTTAAAAAAAAACTTCCTAAACTTGTTCCTATCTGAGTATTTTTTGCATATTAAGTAATAAACATAAATCAAATTAAATCCTCTAACGTATGTGTGGACAGTAAATGTGCTCTTAGGAGTGGATGAGTTAAAAATGAAGAAAGCCATCTTAGAATGCAGGTGGAGAAAGGGAACTTGAAAACAGAAGAAGAGGAAAAATTATTCTACCCCAAAGAAAAAAGGAAAAAAATAAATCATCGAACAATAAAAATCTTTTCAATTATTATCTGAAAAAGTACCATCTTACTTGGCTCTCACACACACCAATGTAGCCACGGGTGCAGAAGATATGGGGGATCAAGCACAGAGTAGAGCTACTAGTGTCTAAAACGCTTGCCTTTCCCTCAGGGTCACACAATTACTAAGATGCCTTCATTCAACATGTATTGTGTGCTGAACCGCTCACTTAAAATAATGTGATGTCATAAAGAATGAATGTATAATCACTGTATGCTGAGCGATCAGTGAAATCTCACTACAGCAGTAATGTTTAAATTTAGGTTCCTACTGGGTGAGTCAAGCACAAATCAATAGAAAGGCAGAGGCAATGAATGTGGAGGTCTTGCGATGGGACAGAACCTAAGGTTATGGGGTTGGAGGTGCTCTGTAAGGAGTTCTGTGATAGGCAGGCTCCAGGACAGAGGTCAATGGCCTGTGTCTGGTCCTCCCTCTTTAAGATGTGTAGTCTCCTCTACTGGAAGTCTCCAGACCATCATCCTAGAATAGCAATACAGCAGAAATGGAGATATATCACTCCTGAGCTGAGGCTATTAAAAACTGCCGCTCCTATCTTAGGTGCTCTTGCTTCCTCCGTGTATTGTGTCATTTTCTAGAGAAAGCCAGCTGGCCCCTCATGAGGGCACCAAGAAGTCTAGGGGTAAAAGTTGATGTAACTTCCAACCTTGTGGGTGAACTTGGAAGCAGATGGTTCAGCCCACTCAAATCCAGTGTGGCTGCAGCCCTAACCAACACCTTGATTGGGATCCCATAAGAAAACTGCTAGCCAAGCTGCTCCAGGATTCTTGTGAGATGATAAATATTTGTTACTGTAGTCCACTAATTTATAATAATTTTATTCAATAATAACTAACGGAAGGTCTAAATCATGGATGGATTCACTATCCTGTACAACTAAGTCATCTTGGAAACTCTTTTGTATTGTATGTCAGTGGCCCTTCATTTAAAATGCTATCATACTAGATTGCCATTATATTGACACACATAGTTAAGTAACATAAAACATTTTCAGGGCCTGGAACAAAAATATAGATGGACTCTCACGTATTTATAATTATTTAAAAGTCCTAAATGAAGCTATCTAGATACCTACTAAAATGTACTTGATTCTCTGTCTTAACAGATAAGTGCTAGGATCCTAGAAAACCAGGTTCCCAAATTTAAAACTATCAGACATTTAGGAGATTAACATATCATTGAGGCGGGACCAGACCTCCAGTTCCTGGAGCACAGTGAAATATTCAGGGAAGGAATTGAGTCTTAGTAAAAAGAACTAGTACGTTTGTTGATTTTATTATGATCAACTAGTGGTATAGAATCTGTTTTGTTTTCCATCCATAAAAAAAAAAATAATAGCCTAGCCTTTCTAATGTTCTAGTTGTTTATAGTCTGTATATTTTGGATGAATGCTTCAAAATGAGCACTAATCAAAAAATATGCTAATTTATATTTACACAAAGCCGCACTTGGTCGTTTTCCTTGCTAGTCTGAGGCAGAACTAGCATATCAATTTAAGTGAGTTACTGAGAAACAGCCAGTCTACCATGCCTTCGGCCTTATTCGGAAACAGGAGAGGTGTCCTGAGAGGAACTGCATCGGCTCATACTTGTGATCCAGCTCCAGACAAATGCAGTCCCTCACAAGTCTCACTGGGAAATCAAGGTGATTCACAGAAAACACTGACTCCCTGTGAAGTTCAAGGAAAGCTTGAATATTTCTAGGAATTGTAATGTGTAAATCTGGTCTATTCTCCTGAGCATTTAACCACACGTTCTCAAACTATTCACTGTGAACTCCCTCAGTGGGAACCCCGGTGACAAGTAAGAAACCATCTAGAATGTAAATACGACAACAAAAGTTTTCCTTTCTGCTGTAAAAACCTCTGATACAGTCCTCCCATATGTCACATTTTGAAAGGTTTTGTGTTCCAGCTTGTAATTATTTAATATTATTTATCTAATCACTGATTCTCACTGTCATTCTGAATTTCAAATTTATCATATAATACAATTATATGGACAGCCTCATCAAGGGTCATTATACAATACCTTATATATGTTTGATAATAATTCACTGGTAGTTGTTTTTTTGTAATTTGAACCTGTTGTGGAATATTAACTATGTAAAGATGTGTAATATTTGCTTATGCTGTGGAATATTACTTCAACTGTGTAAAGGTGTGTTACTTTTGTTTATGCTGCATTTATTCAATGATGTAAAGATGTGTTGCATCTGTTTCACCTTGCCTGCCTAATGCACCTGATTGGTCTAATAAAGAGCTGGATAGCCAATAGCTAGGCAGAAAAAGGATTATGTGGGGCTGGCATGCAGAGATAATAAATAGAAGGAGGAAAGAGAGGGGGAAAGGAGAGAACGAGGGACACACTCATGTCTAGAAGCCAGGTAGCTGCCAGACCGACAAACATGAGAAGCAGTGAAAGTAAGACATACAAAAAGGAAGTTTAAAAAGTCCCAGGACAAAATGTAGTTAAAGAGAAATGGGTTAATTTAAGTTAAAAGAGCTAGCCAGAAATGAGCCTAAGCTAGGCGGAGCATTCACAACTAACACTATCTCTGGTTTAACTTCAGTTTCCATTCTTAATGCTGTGCTTCACACATAGTAGGAAGCCAGGAAACAGTTGTTTGGACTATTATTAGTATCTTCCATAATGTGCAATGTCATTGTTCTTGGTACACAGTTGGTATTCATGCAAGCAGACACAACTGCAGTCTTCCAAACTTGCTGGAACATAAAAACACCATTTTAGAAATTACTAGTTCCTGGAATAATATCTTTAAATAATTATCATTGCGAGATGGAGTAGGGAGGCCTCTGATATCGTATGTGAAAAGATGTGCTCACTTAAGAACTGAATGCTTTTTATTATGCACACACGCATAGGAAAGAATTCCAGAAATTGAGAAGGCCTTTTCATCTCTCTAAATTAGCATAATTAATGCAAAGCATATAGATGAGGTGACTGAAAAGGCAAAGAGTTTGGGTGAGTCACTGCATAAGTGACACCAGAACCACATAATGTATTTCACAGGAGAAAAAAATGCCGAAGAAGAAAGCTGCTTCTGGCTCTGCTGTGTTAATTAAGGAGCTAAAGCTTGCTCTGTTCCCAGATGTTTGTGTGGTGTTACACATTAATTGCTAAAGAGAAATAAAATATAAATAAATAACCAAGGGTTCATTTCAAAAAGCCATTTCCTGGTGTAGGAGGACAGAGAGAATGTATAACTTCACAGTTGTCTAAAGAGGAAACATGACATTAGAGCTCTTGGGAGAATTTACATCAGGGAGCAGGGAGACAGGGTAGCGCCTTGGGAAGGAGGAAATGATAGAGATGGGAAGAGGAAGAACAGGAAGATGAAAAGAACCAACTACTGCCGGAAACCCCAATCTTGTAAAGCACTCAATGCTCTTAACTGCTGAGCCATCTCTTTAGCCCCTTGTTTCAAACTTTTAAACAATTTCTCATCCTAAAGTTAGAACTGGAGGTAAAGTTTTGATGCCTGTAAAGATTCAGGCCTCAAGAGTATAAATCCTTGAAAGTGGCCAGAATCAGGAGGGCTCTGACAGGAACCGCAATCCAGCCTCACTGGGAAGCACCAGATTGCTACAGAAGGCTGAAGGCTGTTCAGCAGCTACCCAGCAGAGGGCACAAAGCCCACCAAAAATTCCAGTCTTTCTCTTTCTAAAGCTAGTGATGACATCATAGGAACGGTCCTGGGTTGCATGGTGGTCATGAAGCCCAGCATTGGAATGATGGAATCTGAAGTTGCTCAGCAGAGACTCCATGCTATGAATATCCCCCTGGGTCCGAATCTCTACAGTCACCATGTCTGTGCAGTAACTTTCTAGCCGATTCTGCGGTGGAAGGCAGAAGCAGGCTGCCGATGTCAACAGTAGGGACAACCTGCCCATCCTCTCCCCTTTAATCCCAGCAGCTGTCGTTCATCTATTACAAAATTAGTAATAAAAAATAAAAATTTAAAAGAAAGTGTCCATTTCAATTAAAGGCCTATGTGGGGAGGAAATCTTCTGGGGTGTGGCCGTGGAAGATGCTCCATACTCTCTGCGATGGCTCGGGCCCTTGATCAGGTGGGTAGCATTAACCAGACCTGGAAGGGGGGCATGAATCTGGGCGGTGAGTCTGTCGGAAGGGGATCTGGCTGGAGTTAAGGAAAAGGAGTAGGAGGTGGATATTATCAAAACACAGTCATTAAATTCTCAAAGAATAAATAAATGATAGTTTTTAAAACCTATGTACACAATTGCCATATGGTCCAGCAACTCAGCATCTTTTCCATAGATGAGAAAATCCTGTACCAGCTTATCCATCATGGTTTTATCTATAGTGGTTGGAAACTAGAAACCACCCCACATCCTTCCTGAGGTGAATGATAAAGACCATAGTACTCCACTATAAAAAGGAATAGATTATTGACATATACAACCTAGAGGGATCTTTAGAGAACTGGACCGATGGAAGGGGACGCCATCCTCACTTGACACATATTTTGAATGCATTCTTTTGGGGTTGGGGGCTTTCGAGGCAGGTTCTCTCTGTGTAACCCTGGCTGTCCTGGGACTTGCTCTGTAGACCAGGCTGGCCTCGAACTCACAGAGATCCATCTGCCTCTGCCTCCCGAGTGCTGGAATTAAAGGTGTGTGCCACTGCCACCATGTCTGCTGTCACCTGAAGATATGATTACGTTCTTATCACATCTGTAAATCACATGAGACAAAAAGTAGACTAGTGGCCACCCAAGGGAGGAATCGTGAGCAGAGGGGATCCTTGAGGTGACAATCCAGTCAAGTATCTGGATTACAGTGGTCATAACATGAAGCCATAATCATGACAACAATGACTGAGTTACACACTCAGAGACACACACACATCCACAACTGTGTGTGTGCTTGGGTCAGCGTCAGTTTCCAGTGCTTAGGTTATTTAAGATGTCAATATTGTGGTATACTGATGCACATAATCTCTTTATCCATTTTTCAGCTTCTTGTACAATCATTTCAAAATAGAAAAAGGTTTAAATGACCCCAAATGATGCACATGTGTCTAAGAAGTGGCAATACAACAAATGCTCAAAATTTATCCTTTCTGGGAAAACAAAGATTTCGTGTGACTCACCATGTTAGACAGATCTCCTTGACACTTATCTCTTAAATTTAAATGCACTGTTTTCTTTTAGTTTATTTAACTCCAAGACCTAGTTTAAAAAAAAAAACTACATGTGAATCCCAAAGTATTCCTTTTGTTTGTTGTCACGAGCCATTTCCCCCCTAAAAATTACATGAACCATCACCCTAGGGAGTCTGCAGAGAACCCCACATCCATAATTATGTTCTATTGACAAAATCTGCCCCACACCCAATTAACTGTTAATCTGTTAGCGGAACCCGCCTCACATTCCAGCTATCCAGGGAACTAGGTGTGGCAACTTGTGACTCTTGGCCTACCTGACCGAGCTACGTGACTGGGACCACGCGGCGAGATTCCGTGCCCTGCCCCCCATTCCTTACCATATATAAACTGTAACCCGCCCCTAATAAATGGAGGCTTTGACAAATCTGCTTGGCCTCCTTCTTCTGTCTTAGCTCATTCCCTTCCAGGTAGCGCCCCTCCGAGACCCTGGAATAACTGATTGCAGGGTGGGTTACAAACCCCTAGACTGTGTAACCCACCCAAACGCAATTGACAGTTTGTTTCAAGACAGGACTTCTCTTTCCTGAGTCACTCTGTAGACCAGGCTGGCCTCTAACTCATAGAGATCCACCTGCCTCTGCCTCCCAAATTCTGGGAATAAACGCATGCACCACCATGCCCAGCCAAAGCATTCTTTTGCAGGCACAAGGTATTTTAAGCAATAAACGTGTATGTAATCTATCTGTCCATACTGAGAGTGGGTAGAGGGTAAAATACAGCACCTGTAGAGAGAACTCTGGGTTGCACCACCTACTTCCTGTGTAACATGAAGAAAAGTTATCTTACAGATCAATTACGCATCTATAGAGTTTGCGGAATAATCATCTGTACCTCACAATAGGGTACAATTGCACCACTAAATGCATTAACACATGCAGAGGATTCTAGAAAACTGCCTGGCACACAAGAAGCACCCAATAAATGGTGATTATTGCTGTTTGTCATTGCCACTACAGACCTGAGAACATGTAGGGTCAATCATGTTACATAATGGTCACATGACTTGCCCAAGACAGAAAAGAGATGCACCTTTTTTCCACCCAAAACCTTTGCCGATATTCCTTGTGTCTTTCCCCAGTATTGACAAGGATAGCAATAATACTGCTAATAATGACAGGGGGCAAGATACTACATGAGCAAATTGGAGGAGGTAATTGGGCCAAAACTATCCAACTAATAAGTAGCAAAATCAGAAGCCATTCCTGACCTGGGAGCAGAGTCCAGGCTCTTACTGAGCGCACTGTAAACTGTAAGTGGGACGTGAGTGTATCCACTCATGCTCTACACAGTTCCCACTGGTGTCCAGATACTGTGTTAGGTCTGACAACAATAAGAGGCATGACTTAACCCTCAGTGCTACGTACTTTACAATCAAGTCAGTACCACCTTAGTGTCATGAAACAGTGACCCCAGAGCCCCAGAACAACTAGCAGAGTCTGCACAACCCAGCAGGTTGTCTGAAGGTTGTCTGTCACCACTCCAGGTGACAGAGAGGGAGGGTGGTCCAGGCAAAAGGCACAGCTGTCCAGACACATTGGGTCCAGGGAGAAATTCAGTGGGGAGAGATTGTAGTGCACATAACAAAGAAGAGGAAGCTGACAGTGAGGACAGAAATTTAACTTAGGAAGGCCTATATGCTAAATCAAGAAGCCTGAATTTCACCCTACAGCTGAGAGAAGGAAGTGGGGTTTAATGCTATTTCAGTCTTCTTCGAAGTCTGAAGCTGCTCTTCTGACCTCTTGAGGATGAAAAGCCCCTGAGGATGAGAGACCAAGCTAAAGACAGATCTTTATGAGGAAGCACAATTAGCAATTGACTAAACACTGTTTAAAAAAAAAAAAAGGCATTTCTTGATACAAGAAATCACCTGACCGACCATGAGGAGTGGTGTTAAAACATTACTCTCACCAACCACAGCGGTACACATCTGTAATCTCAACACTCAGGAGGCCAGAGCAGGAGGATTTTGAACTTGAGGGCAGTCTAGGCTCCATACTGAGATACTGTCTCACAAATAAATTCTAAAGTAAACTCAAAACCAAAGGAGTCAAAATCAATGAGAAGTGTAGAGGATCTGTGTTTATGGAAATGCATGCAGTGTGGGGGTGGGGAGATGACTGTGCATTCACTGTGTGTGCATGCGTGTGTGTGTGTGTGTGTGTGTGTGTGTGTGTGTATAAGAGAGAGAGAGAGACGGGGAGGGAGGGAGGGAGGGAGGGAGGGAAGTATGCATGCAGAGTACATTGTGAGAGAGACAGAGAAAGACGGAGAACAGTATGCATGCAGTGTGTGTGTGTGTGTGTGTGTGTGTGCTAATTGAGGAACCACTAAGATGAAAAGAGATCCAGTCTTAGAACCATCAGGACTTTGAGACTAAGGTTGGCACAGATGCAGAACAACCATGTATATTCTAGGAAAGACGGGGACAGCATGCCTCTTGGGAGTTGAAAAAGACAGGCACGGCACGGCACTGACGTGGTGGTTTGTAGTCATCACTGAAATAGATGTGTAGAGATTTGAACAAAGAAATCAGCATCCCCTAACACTGTTCAGCCTCTCTTCCACCTTCTCCTCCTCTACAATCAGAAATCAATGTTCCTCACAAGACTCAAACCTTGTCACTGAAATATCACTATGCCATTAAAAGTTTTTTTTCCCAAGCGTGGTGGTTTTAAGGTTCTGAGCGGGAATGAATGTATTGTCCCCAGTAAATTAGCTACTGGCTCTTCCCTGCCTTCCCTCTTGCTTTCTCATTTGATTAGTCCAGGCAGACTCATCTGTTTTCCTCCTTTGGCAAGCAGACCTGGAAGGAGCGATGGAAGCTGTGGTAAGAAAAAGGTAAATGTGCCGCAGTGCGTACCTGGAAGCCTTTTCTGGGGTAAAAGGACAGAACTTGGCCTAGGAAAGTCGGAGAACCTAGTTTAACTGCATTCCTGCCAGTGTGTGCCTTGGGAAGAATGATATTACTGCAGAGAGTTTTATGAGACGATATCAGAGAAGTGCAGTGAAGCTATATTAAACCACAAGCAAAGACAAAAGGGGGGGTGTAGAAGAAGGGAAAAATAAAGTTGTCAATGAGGAAGGTGTTAGGGTAATTCATGCCTAACCTTACCCTTCTGCTATAACTGCATGGGAGCAGAATGTCCCATCCAACCTCCTCAAGCCTCCTGGAGCTCAGCTGGTAGGCAGGATCCTATAGACAATGCCAGACAGGAGAAAGAGCTGCTTTCCAATGGGAAAGTTGGGACTAGTCAGTAACGGGTGGCATGGTGTATAACCCCTCAAATGATGTATTTCAGCCTTCCACGGCGTCTGAAATGGCAGGTGGCGGAGCTCTGACCCCAAAAGAAAACAATTTGCACTGTTTGCACCCGTGGGGGAATTCATGGAAGGTTACTTTTTCTTCACGCTCGGCGGGCACCAGTAGAGGTCACTGGGAATAGGCACAGGGGAAAGAAAACTTTGTAGATGCTAGGCAGCTCGGCTCAGTGGAACCTTAGACACACACAGGCTGTGAATTCTAATTCTGACTCACCGGCTAGTTTCCCACGGGACCTTGGAAAGATGTACGTCTCCAATTTCCTTCTTGGAGACACGGTCCTTATCAATAAATGGTTAGGAAACAGGCAAGTCATGCCTGCATTCCTCCCAGTCAGCTCATCATGTGGGGGTCAACCCCCAAAACAGTAAGTTAAAATGTTTCTGAGTACAATTAAACTAGAAAAATTAAAATGTTGACATACAGGCAGATGCATGCTTTACTTCGATCTCACCCTAAAGATTGACATATTTTTCCAAAACAATGAAGATCAAATGGGGCACTGTGTCACAGTTCTTTGAGTAAAGAAATATAAAGCAGTGTTCAAATACCAGGCTTTATCTTATTCTTGCTAAATTAAGGGAAGAAATGTTTCGTTGTGGTGTGGTTTCCATATCTGACACAGGGTTTTGTGTGGCACAGTATGGCTCTAACTGCCATGTAGCCAAGACTGGCCCCAACCTGATTGTCCTACCTCCACCTTCCAAGTTCTGAAATGATAAGCATTCGCTAACATGCCTGACACAAAAAAAAATATTTCTCACTTATTTTTTATTTCATGAGGCTTGTGCATATACCTTAGTGTATGTAAGGATGCCATCATGTACATACAGAGGTCTGGGACCACATGTGAGAGTCGGTCCTCTTCTCCACCCTGAGGCTTCTGAGAATCCACCCCATGTCCTCATCTTGAAGACCATCTCACTGGTCCTCAAGAAAAAACACGTTAGGTCCTGAAGATAGGTGCTACTTCTCGTCCCCTGCTATGACTTTCATTTCTTTCTTATTTATCAAATACCCTCCATGCCTGACATTCACTGAGCACTCAGAATGCAAAGGGAACCAACTGTAATCAGACCAAAAAGTAAAAATAAAAAGAACCAGCAACCATGGGCTGATGGTCCTTGCAGGAGCAGCAGACGCATGGTAACACTGTGGGATCCTGACTACTGCAGCCAGGAATAAGGATCTGGGAATTATGTATAAATGTCTGATTTCTGTCTCAGGTGATAAAGTTGGAAAACTTTGTGATCTGGTTATAGAACATTGAAAATAGATACTTATTACCTCTAAATCGCACGCTTTAAATAGCTAACATGATTAACCTCACTTTTACTCTCTTTAATTTAATTCACCCAGAACAATCAAAGGACCTGTGTCTCTGGGGTGGCAGAAGGCAGGGCTCTGGATGCTCTGTGCCCCTGAGAGAATTTCCTCTGCATTCTTTATCATCTCACATTCTGACTCTAAGAACCCTCTTGTTCAGAGTACTTCAGGAATATTGAGCATTGTCAAACATACATTAGTTTGGGTGTTCACCAGAGCCCTCTTCCCACAGCTGAGTAAATATTCTTTTCTCATGAAACCCAACAGATGAATTGTCTTCGCTCTGAAATTTATTTTCACATCAAAATTCAGACAAGTGTGGTGGTTTCCTATTCTAAGCCGATCTTGAATGGTCTAGCATAGCTCGACTCTCCTCCAATCCCCTCCCCTTCAGATGGCTCTTCCCCAAAGAGCATCTGTTACTGCCAGAGACACCATTCTCACCAGCGCGGGCAATGGCTTACCCTGACTGGATAAGCAAGCCAATGAACACAGCGCTCTTCAGAAGTCCTTACTCTAAAGTTGTTAATCTTATAGTTTGCTTGGCATAGGATTGACCCACGTGTTACTTGTACTACTTTAAGAATGTAATCTAGGAGGCTGGAAAGACCAGTTTGGTTCCTAGCACCCAGTGGTAACTCACAATCACCTGTGATGCACACACTCGGGCACACACATTAAATAAATAAATAAATAAATAAATAAATAAATAAATAAATAAATCTCTTCAAAGAATGTGATTTAGACTTTGATCTATGCCAGCTTTGTAAATCACCTTAAATTTTATCGTGAGTTCACCAATTTCCATTCTTTAAATGTATACATAACTGTCAGGTGGCGCTCTCAGCCTTACCTCTAGTGACAATTCGAAAGGTGGTGCCTTCAGATGATAGCTTTTTGTGACAGAGCATCTACACACTGTGGTGAGTGTGGCCACTTCCTGAACTAACCCATACTGCCAGTAACAATCCTTGTCAGAAACTATGATAGATAAGAGGCCTCTGGCCAGTGGCAAATGTCTCCTGGTGGATGCAGCCTCCCTTGCCCATCGAGAACCACAGTTGGGCTGGAGAGATGGCTCAGCCGTTAAACGCTAGGCTCACAACCAAAAGGACAAGACGCACAGCTATGGAGCAGCTGGTTTCTAAGCCAAGGATGAACACTGAATAACCACCTGCATTAGCACCATCCTTCAAAGCTCCTAAGTGACCACCGGCCCTCTTGCCTCCTCCCTTCCAGGATGCCATCCCTCAGGACTAGCATAAGTCTTCCGCACAAGTCTGTTCTCCTGGGTAGCCTATGAATGCAGTATTCTGAGAAGCATCTGACTCCACCCCTAATGCTCCCTCCTTGCCAGAAAGATCAAGTCAGCTTGAAGTAGAGTTTGAAGATGGTGAGATGTAGATGAAGTCAGAACAGACTGGACCTTCACCACAATACAAAGTGAATCCGCAGAATCCCTTCCGGAAAAGTCGGAGCACAGGGAAATAAAGTGTGCAGTCTGTCAGAGACTGTCACTCACTTCCAATGATCCCCACCAAGGTCAGGGGACTAAAGGAGTGAGCACTGGCTACCTGTCACCTCCTGTATCACAGTTCCTGAGCGTCTATGGAAAAAAAAAAAGATTCTTTCCAAAGCCATTGTCTGTGTGGTGAATGTGTCTGATGTCAGACTGGGTGGGGCCATTTTCCACCTCTTCCTCCCCGACCCCAACACCAGCTTCATAATCCTTGCAAAAGGATGATGTGATTAAAATCCTCTAAAGCCCGGGGTTTCAGGAAGCTAACACAACCTGTTTGGCTTTTGTCTCTCACTTTCCTGATTCCCAGGCTCTCTAGTGAGTTTGGAGAAGTGTTTCTTCTCATCTAATGCCAAAGAAAATACGGAAAAAGAAAGCTGTTTCTCCACTTCCGGGTGTTTTCCGCCCCTGATGTATAATATAATTAGGCCTATGAACGGGGACATTCATTTTAGCTTAAGATAACTCTATTTTCAGATACCAGGCATGATCTGAGGAACGGCCGATTTTACAACCTGTTAACAGCTCTTAATTGAGTAAGTAGCCACTGTGTTTTTTTAAGGTAAGAGGCAGGTAAAGTCCAGGGAGTAAAATTTCAGTTCCACAGTCTCAACCATCACAAGGCGTTGAGAGGAGGAGCCAAAATAAAGCGTGTGCTTGAGCCCAGACGAGTATTGTTAAATGTGACATGCTCAATTTATCATTAGTTATGAAGTGCGAACGGATGAATACACATTCAATTTAGTTCAGCTGCTTTGTTCATTTATCACACACTTTCACCATCCATCATCTCCCCACCCTTTTGATCTGAACAAATAACACACTTTCATAAGTTTAATCTAATTAATCATAATTGTAAGGTAATGTTCCCTTAATGAACCATACAGCTGATTTTATAAAGTTTGTTGCAATTTTAATAAAATGTGTTTCAGATAAAAATCTGCAAATGTTCTCTGTGAAGCTAGACCGCCTCGTCATTTCTCTTCCTCTGCTCCCCGTGGATGTATTTGCGCGCGCGCGCACACACACACACACACACACACACACACACTTTTTTCCAGGGCTGATGAAGATACAGTGCCACTGCAGGCCATCAGAACATGTGGCCTCTTAAAGAACAACTCCTTCAGTAAATTGCAAAGTGTTCATGATTTCATGTGGTAACGTGGAAAGTTAAGAAACTGAATAGAAGAAGAGAGGGGACAGCAACAGGCCTAGAAAGGGTTCCTCTCTGCTGCTATCGTGAGTTTGAAGCCAGGTCTTGATGGTCAATTTAGTAATTAAAAACCCAATAGTGCTTACCTAGCAATCCTGAAGCCCTGGGTCCCATCCGTAGCATATGTAAACAGGGAGTGTGGTTGTAAAATTCCAGCACTCAGGAGGTGGAGGCAAGACAGTCAGGAGTTCGGGGTCATTCCCAGCTACATAGCAAGTTCAAAGCCAGCCTGGGCTGCATGAGACTGGCAGGGGGGGGGTGGGGGACGGGGACAGGACACGACACGACACAGGACACTAAAGATAAAGTGACTGAAGAAGCTGTCACTTACAAGTGGTTCCGTTATGTTACAGTTCTCAGAAGCTCTAGTGACACTCAGGAAAGAAGTTCATAGAAGAGCTTCGTTATTCCCTGTATCTCTATGGAGTTTGTTGCGCCCTCACTGATCCTGTGCAAGCTTTGCTTAAGGTGGCGAGAGGATCAGAGATTTCGCTAAAGCCAAGAGTCTTTCAAGCCCTTGCCTTCCAACACCTCACTTTAAAATGCAGCCACTGAGCCAGCAGCGGTTAGGGTCTAGCTCGTGGTAGGGCAGTGTGATCCAGGATAGACTACCGGCAGGCGTTCTAGTGCTGTTTCCCATTGGGGCTTCATGCGTTCCTGCCACACTCAGCCACCTCCCGGGCCTGTTAGTCGATTGATCCACTGCCTCTCCTTAGGAAGAACAACAAAAATTCCTTAGAGCCTGGGCCATAATATTAATAAGCAGTAGCTATGCTACGGCATTTTATAAGTCGCATGTCACACTGGCGCTCTAAGGGGCACAGGACCCTCAGAGTCTCTCACGCCTTCACGCAAAACCTAGGCAAGCGGCAGTGCGCATGCACCCCAGTGCATTTCCGCTCCTGCCCACGCAATGCTGCCTTTGACTGACGGCTGCTCTTTACTCCCCCTCCCCTGGGTCCAGGGACCACTTCCCCTTTACAATCTCATTAGTGACACGGGGACCATTTGCCCTAGCTCTCTCCTTGTGTTCCTGACATTCTCAGGCCAGGATTTTTCTTAAATGCCCTTTCTCCATGTGACGGCAGGACAAGATACTGGCCAAACTGAAGAATCAATTAACATAAATATAAAGAATAGGACCTATTAGTCATCCCCTCCCTTTATGGTTTAAGGGCTGAAGCCATCTAATAGTCCTGACATCCACCTTGGCAAAATGCTTCTCTGGCCCAACGCTGATTACAGATTTCATTCATTGTCTCCGGTGGGCCAGGCCTCATTAGAGATCAATGCATAAGAAATGACCACACATGCACCGGCAAAAACACGCGGCCCAGGTTAATTCTTTTCCAAACGAAAACCGAATAAATCTGCTGATGCAACTCTTCTCGCACACTGATCAATGTGAACCTCCGGTCGTCTTTGGGTGCAATGTGATGGCCGCTTAACCACGCCCGTGAGAGAGGGGTTTGCAAAGCCTTCGGTAGAGAAATTCCACCGCCAGCAACTTGCTCGCAGTTAATAATCAATGTATCCCAGCTGGAAATTTTGAGTCATCATTACAACAAGGCATTATTGGCTAATAAAAAATGATATTATAGAATACTACTACCAGACCCAAAGAACTATCCATAATAAAGTACTTTTTCTAAGCCAGGCTAGAAAACAATAGCGCAGCCTTGCCCTGTCTAGGAATTCATATGCCCACACTGCCATTAGGAGGTAAGTTGTAGGGACAGATGGCTGGTGGTTGGGAGTGGGAACTGCTCTTGCAAGGACTGGAACTCAGTTCCCAGTGTTCACAGGCTGCTCACAGCTACCTGTAGTACCAGCTCCAGTAGTTCTGACACATCTAGCACACCTGTTCTCACACGCGCACATGCACGCACACACACAATTTTAAATTACAAAAACAAATCCTTTTTAAAAATAGTTGTTATATGTATCAAAATGCTAGCACCACGTGTAATAATTATGGAAATAATAACTCATTTATCATGTAAACCGTAAGTGCTCATTTGATACCACTATGTAAGACTTGGCCTGTACTGTTTGTTGTCCTTGGTGCTAGGTACCCAGAGAGACAATAGCTCGACAAATACCTTCCGAGTGAGTGAACACCTTCTTGAATTCCCTTTATTTTTACTATGGTCACTTATATTCGCAGTTCCCTACGACGAGCCACTATTCCTTTGTGATAAGAAACGCCGCGGTAAGTGCATGTCCACCGGCTGTCTATCAGAAGTCTCGACTTTGGAATGCTCTCCTGAGAAGCAGTCACAACTAATGCCTTAACGAGGCCGGGGAAGACTTCGTTCACCCGGGAAGTCAGTGGAAATTAGATAAGAAACTTACATAATGCAAATCAGATATCGCTGCTGCTAGCTTGCACGCAGGTGTCTCTCCCCCAATCAATAGCTAATTGAACAGGTGCCGTGTCCCAGGCATCCCAAAGTGCCTGGGGGTGGGGGCGATGGGCACAGTGAGAACAGCGTGTAAAGAGCCTCTGGCTCCGAGCAGAGCACACGTCTTACTGGCAGGAGGGAGCCCACACACACGTAGCTCCATCTGCAATACGGGGGAATGGGATACAACACTTGTAAGTTTAAGTGTAGGGGAAGCCGCGGGAGGAAGAAAGAAACGCAATTAGTGTGGGGGAGGTCAGGGAGGCTTCGCCGGGAGCTGACACCCTTAGAAGATCCATAGCTGAATTTTGATAGATGGAAGAAGTAGGAGGTCTTTTCTACATTTAACCTTGAATTAAAATAAAACTAATTCCCAATAGGCTGGCATTTAATCACTGCAGAATCAAAAGGCCAAGCAGGCTTGCTAAACATTCAGAGACAGATTTTTTTTTTTTTTTTCCCTCAGTCAGAGGCCAGGCAGCCGCAACAACAAATTACAAACTTTGCCCCGGAGCTATGGCTTGCTCAAGCCTCCCCTGCCCGGTCTGCAGAGGAGCAGCGACAGGTTCTGGGCACTCAATTTGCTTTTCTCCAAAGCGCATTTCACCACCTGACTTGCATACCCGTACGAGATTATTTGCTTATTGTCTGTTTCTCCCAACCAGAAGGCAAGCTACAGGAAAGCCAGGGCTTCTGTCTGGTTTGTTCCCATTTGTATCCTCCACACCTGTGATGGTTTCTGGTCTATGATAGACATTCAGTAAGTACTGGTTAATAAGTGACGCCCCACCCCTACCACGGCTGCAGCTCATTGCAAGGTATTCCACACTGGAGAAACATCTAACTAGCCAAACATGTGACACGTGACCCCCGTAAGCAAGTGGATTTGGATCAACAAATTCAAAATACATCTCATGACGGAATATTCAGAGTTCCCCACATCCATTATCCTAGAAAGAACATTAGGAAGCCTGGGTCAAACCCTACAGAAATTCCACCCACTTCATCATATTTCCATAGTTCTTCATCGTGTTTTCACTTAAATGTTGATTTATCCTTGTCCTATTTAAAGCTATGTTCCACAATAAAGAAAATGTTCTTGCCCCAGGTTCCCGGGAGGATGTTCCCACACCTCTGCTATAGCTGGAAGCGACCCTGTTGTGGCTCCCGGCTCAGCTGTATATCACATCTGACTTTGCGTTAGGATGGGGCATGGTTATAAGGCAAAAAGGCCAACTGCGTGACCAGAGACCTGAATCTTTGAGGAAGGGGATTCCATGCTATCTCCAGTGAGGGAATGACGGAGACTGCAGCTGCTACCGGAGTTGACAGAAGACCAGTGAAGGCTGAGACAAGCATGCGCTTAGGAGATTATTTCTTAGCAGAGGTGAGGCCCCAGGTTTTAGCTCCAGCAATGAAAGGTGGGGGAGTTCTGTGAAAATGCTGGGTACTGAAGCTTGGGGGAGCTTCCTAGTCTGCGAAACCATTGGAGAGTGGGAAGAGGCCTGGAGAGATGACTCAGAGGTTAAGAGTGCTGACTGCTCTTCCAGAGATCCTGAGTTCAATTCCCAGCAACCACATGGGCCTGCAGGCAGACATGTAGGCAGAACACTATATACATAACAAATAAATAAATCTTTTTTTAAAACAAAGCATATGAAAGGCTATGTATTTGTGTATTTCAAACCATCTAGACCCCACCAATGTGTGTCGTTTATAATGAAACTATCACTACTGTTAAGTGTGTTATGAGACCATCACTGTAGGTGCACTATCGTGGGCAAGCGTGGAAACTCCTGAGTTTGTAGTATACTGGTCAGAAGGGCATGCATCCTAAGGACCTTCAAATCTGTGACTAGTACTTGAAGAAGCAAGACTCATCCTGATGGGCACTGAATCTTTTTTTTTTCTTTTCTTTTCTTTTTTCAGCTTCTTAAGACAGGTTTTCTCTGTGTAGCCTATGGAACTCCCAATGTAGACCAGGCTGGCCTCGAACTCAGAGAGATCCACTTGCCTCCCAAGTGCTGGGATTAAAGGTGTGCCCCACCACCATCCAGAGGACACTTCACCTTTAACCTGTGAGGTTTGCACTAACTCTTGGTGGTCAGCATAGAGTTTCATTACAGTGTCCAAGTTTGGGGCACAGTTACTAATGTGTAAAATGTCACCTAAAATAATAGCAAGAAGTTAGTTAAATAATATATTACCTTTGGACAAATATTGACTCAAAATCCCCAAATCAGCATCCTTACCAGAAATGATGATATGTACAGTGTCATAGATTTTGCAGTTAGGAAAGCGATTTTCACATTCGTTTTTAACAGTACTTTAGAAGTAAGACCCTGGGTTTTTTGTTTCTACAATGGGAACGACAATCTATACCCTATCTGCCTTAAAATATTATTGTAAAGAAATGTCAGGACAGTGGTGGCGCATGTCTTTAATCCCAGCACTTGGAAGGCAGAGGCAGGTGGATCTCTGAGTTAGAGGCCAGCCTGGTCTACAGAGTGAGTTCCAGGACAGCCAGGGCTACACAGAGAAACAATGAAGGAAGGAGACTTTCTCTGAGATGTGTGCCCACTGACTGTTAAGATATGGATTGCTACAATAATGTATCCTAAGCGGCTCTTGGATTTGAATCTATTGTACAACATAGTTGGTCCATACCATATACCATGTGTTAGAAGCCAGAAGGTAAGACTGGGATCCTGATCCTTGAAACCTACCCATAAGAAAACCGGGACAATTTAAGACAGGAATAACTGAATGATCCCTTGAGTATCTAACTCCTTCGCTAGGATATTTTTATAACATCTTCAAGGAAAACTGGAAATTGACTTAATAACAAGATTGCATAACGACCAGTTTTATACTAAGATGTTAAATATACAAGTATACTAAATATGCTTAATTAATATGGTACATCATTATTTCATTTCAGAATGAGTACACTGGTTTGGCTTTCCACAATCCTCTAGACTTTTTGAGTTTGATGCTGCAGTCTAGAGATGCTAACATTTCCCCAGGGTCGTGGAGTTATCAAGACTACCTGCAAACAACAAACTGATCAAGGCCAGAAATAGCTCGAATTCACTCAGTGTTTCTGTGGCTCAAACCACTCCACGTTTCATGTGCTTCCTTCCTCGTCGTACTGCTAGCCAGGGAGGACCTGGGAAATAAAGATGCCGTGGAGTTCTTCACGGCGGCAGAGCTGAGAAGCGGTAGAACTAGAATTCAGGCCGAGAGACATGTGTGAGCTCACCGCTTACCCCAGCAGCAAAATGAGCGCGAGGATACTAACTGCTGGGTCAGTGTGGCGATTCCAAAGGGTACTCCAGGCAGAAGCGCTGAATTCCACATCTGTGACGGAATCTGAGAAATATGGATTGAATTTGTTCTTAAGGAGCCAGGTCTTGATTCTTGATCCTACTCATTGCCTGACCCTAATAGAGCAAATTCGGCTCTTAGCATCTGTTATGCTTTGGATGTAAAATGTCCGCTGTGGTTCATGAAGCTGGACACTTAGCACCCTGCCTGTACCACTGTTTTGGAGGGTCGTAGATTCCTTAGGAAGTACAGTCTAGGTAGAGGAATAGATCCCTGTGGAGCGGCCTTGAGGGCTGTAGCCCACACCTGCTTCCAGTCTCTGTCCCCTGCTTCCTGACCCACAAACACATGAGGAGTCACTTGCTCCAAACACTATAAAGGCCTTTACTCTGCCATGCCTTACTCTCATGATAGACTGGACCCTCAAACCGTGAACAAAAACAAATCCTTCCTTTGTAATGTACGCCATGTGTCTAGTCACAATAAGGGAAAGGAAGCTAATAAAGATTCTAATATACACTTAGCATAATGTCAGCAAAAATCACTAAATTAGAATATGGCTGAAATCTTGGGACAAAATTGACTTTATAGAGCTTAAGGATTATACGATCTAAGGCACACCCACAAAACAAGTAGTCCCCTCACCTAGTCTTGGCCCGGTCAACCCAGAGCATCTTGTCACCTTAACCTCCCTTTCAAATCAAATAATGTAGGCTTCCATTGTGTCTTAAAGTGAAGGAACTATTTTAGAGTCAGAACTCACTTTCAACCTGACAACTAAAGAGCCTGAAATACGGACAACACCCAGTTCACACGCATGGAGCTAACCTGACAAATGGTACAGGCAAAACTTACCTTTCTTTATCATTTCTGCTATTTCTCCATACATGAAAAAGACTATGTTTCTCTTGAAGTTAGAGGACTTCTTTAATTTTTTTTTAATTCTTTGATATTAGGAAACATACCATCTAGACAAGCTCAAATTCATGGATGTCAGTGTATAGTTCGTATAAAAATATGAACTCTTTCTAATATTTGTTCTGGAAGCTGAGGAAAATATATCACCTTTGCTTTTGGTCCTTGGACTTCTCAGCAAATGGTCATGTAAAAAAAAATGGGTTTCTATAATAGCAAATCTAAATCGCAAAGCACTGAATGGAAGTGTTTCCTTCCCCGTGGAGTGCTGTATACTCCCCATGATCACTCTGTGCTGTATACCTCAGTAAGGTGCACTCTTTACATATGTCTTAAGTGGGGCCATTACAGAGTTCCCAGTTGTGCTGAGAAGTCGAGGAACCAAGTTCACATAATTCAATCAGATACTTGAGAGTTTTGAGGGTTTAGCAGCCAGTTGTATGTTCACTGTTTACACCATTTCAAACCGCTGACTCACAGACGGGCGACTTTGGACAAATACTTCTGCCCACTTTATAGAAGGCTTTCCAAGCAGTGACAGTGTTTCATCCTCTTTGCAAACCTTACCACAGTGTCTCACACATGGAGCCAAGAATAAATCTATTTATTTATTTATTTATTTATTTATTTATTTATTTATTTATTTATTTATTTATTTATTTTTCATTGGCTTAAATCCGGGATGGGTACAGCATCACACGGATTCTGTGTCCAATGGCCTTTGCAGGAAGGTTGCTTCGGAATTTGGCATGGACCATGCCACTGTTTCTGTGGCCTGGGTTACTTTCCCCCAGATCACTCTGGTTTTGGTTTGCCTCCAGGTGTCACTGTGTTGTTCTTTGCTTTATATACATAAGTGCATCTCTTGCCCAAGTAGAATTCAGTTTCATCTCGGGCATAAACGCCTTCAATTATAAGAAGAGCTGTGTGCGCTCTCTGGTTCCGGAGACCTCACTTATAGCCAGCAAAAGTGGCCTTGCACCACAGCCTTCCAGACATATTGTCTTTTAGAAGTCCTGTTCCCAGCAGGCCTCCACAGACGCCAAGATGGCCGAAAGACCCAAGAATAAGTCTTTCGACTGAAACATGGTTATTTACTTACATCTATAAGACATTGCTTTATCTTTTCCCCGAAGGATAGAAAGCCTCAGTTCAGTGCATGGGATTCACTGTAATTAGTGACAAATTAGATCCAAAATTGGCACAGTTATCACCAACAAAATCTTAAAAGGAAAATATTGGCATAAAACTAAACCAGTTCAAAACATGTTGATTATAATCAGCCCAAAATTCCAAGAGAACTCGCCTACAGAGGGTGGCCAACCAAATGACCTTACGTAAGCTCAAGAGAACCACACTTGAAGATAAACAGAGCAGGCAGAGAGTTCCCTTCCTGAAACCCTAGGGTTAGGGCCAATCTGGACCAACTCCCACCTCCACAAACTGAAAGGCAATGGTGAGAAACACCATTCGTGCACGCTGAATCAACTCAAGAAGAATTTCACAAAATGTTGAAAGATGAGTAAATGGATCCAAAGCCGCGGGAGGGCAGAGGGAGCAACCCTAACGGCAATAGACGCATGTGAGGAAGATCAGAAAGACACAGGCCTGTGTGATGATCGCTAGAGTACGCTAGAGATGAGTACGCTAGAGATGAGTACGCTAGAGACGGGCTCTGTTCAGCACAAACCCATCCTTTAAAAATAATAACCGTTATCTACCGCCTCATGAGGAGAACCACGTCAACTTCACAGAACACTAAGTGGAGATGGCCGTTTGCAGGTTGAAGGTGTCTATTCAAAGCATTTCTGCTTTGACAAAGTTCCATACTGCTGAGCTCGCTCTGCTACAAAGAAACCAACCAAACCTTGATGATTACTAAATAAGAACATAATTAATTATTTCTTCAACTGAATAGTCCTGAATTCTACCACAAATCAATCAGCTCTTCTAGCCTAAGAAGCTCTGACTCTATTTTAGCTCAATGAAAACAAAATCAATGAAGGCCAATTATAGCTCATCTCGTTAGAGTATGCAAATGGTATTCCATACAAATGTGCAGGGGAGGCTGGAGGAGTGTGGACTGCGGGCTGCTACTGGCCCCTAGCTGCTCAGGACTCACGGTACAGCTCTACCTAGAATCTTCTAGTGAAGACCAAAGTACCCTGCCCGCCTTCTTCTTTCCTTTTTCCCATCTTCCTTCCCTCTTTGAAGATGCCATTGGAAGTTCCCAGGCAGAGAGCTCCAAACTGGGTGGTGGCAGTTCTGGTGCAAGTCTGAGAGTAGATATCTGATATTCTGGGCTATTTATTGATCTTTAGTCTAGCATATTATCTCAAAGCTCGTTTTTATCATTCATAAGCCTGCAGCCTGGTTATGTGGTGCCTGGAAATTTCTAAACAAGGATAATGTATATGTCACAAAAGGCCAAGCTGGCCTCAGGGACAGACACAGAGTTGATACACAATGAACATTGAAGGAATACAAAGTAAGACTAAGAGACCCAAACTCTAGGATTCCCCAGCCCCACGGCAGCCTGCTTATAGATGTGAAATTCTTGCCATTGGACCCCTTTTAAGGGTTAGTGGTTAAGACACTGCATCTATAGGCAGAAATTTCCAAAGCGGAAATGTAAAAGTAACAGATACAAAAAGTGGGTCTCTCAACAACTGGTCCCCAAACATCCCACGTCGCCCCCACCCCGCTGGAGTACTGCCCTGTGTCTTTGAGTCTGAAATACTCTGAGGTTGACTTCTCCTGATTTCATCATGAATGCCAGCTGAAGGTGGGAGACACACACACCCAAGCACACTGCTGTACCTAGCTCAGGGGTGTACTACGAGTGCACAGTTTGCATGATGGATCATGATTTCAGAGAGTATAAATATCAGGAAAATATGAATCTTTAGATTCTGCAGAACAAAGTAATATTTTTCCCTATAAATCAATGCACATAATTTACTTAATAAATTTATTTTTTTTAAAGAAAACTTAAACACTGCCCTGGAAACCAGTATCCTTGGCATAAATAACAGAGATGTATAAATAATTGCAAGTAGAATAAAGGGATAAATTTAAATTCTAGCTAATATAATTAATCATGGTATATATTTTTATTTATGCCCCCTTCTTGTGTATATATTATACTTATATCAGAAAAAGGCCAAGAAATAATTTTAGCTCCATGGACTTTGAGCCCAAATCCTACACTTGCTTTAAAAAAAAAAAAAAACTAGCCAGATATGGCAGCTTCTACCTGCGGTCCCGCATCTCCAGAGGCTGAGACAGGATCATCTTGAACTTGAATGCAATCTAAGCTAGTTTGTGAGACCCTTCCTCAGTGAAAGGGAAAAAAAAAGAGAAAACAAGAAAAAAAATTTGAGGCTGGAGAGATGGCCCAACAGTTAAGAGCACTTAACTGTTCTCCAGAGGACCGGGGTTCAATTCCCAAGACCTGAACAGGAAGCTCACAAGACTGTAACTCCATCTACCTCCTGGGGCTTAGTACCCTCTTCTGCACTCTGAGGGTCACACACATGGGGCATACGCTCACATGGACACAGAAACATACACATAAATAAAAGTCATAAAAATAAAATGTTTTTAAAACCAATAAATGATGACGACTAGCAGTTTTGGAGAATTAGAAAGAACTCCAGCAAGAGAGGAAAGGAACTCCCTCCAGCAGCGAACATGAAGGGTTTGAGGGGCAAATCAGCGGGGATAATTCAGCAGGAAATTGTTTTCCCTCTATGCATCAATGTTTACTCGCACCTGCTCATCTATCCCGGGCCAGCATCCCACCGTGTCACCCAGTGAGCACCTTTAACCCTTTTAGAGGAGGCCTGTAGGGGTTCTTAGACCCTTCTGGAAAGAGAAGTGAAGGATGATGAGTGCTTGAGACCTGAGCATCTCTCCAACCCTCTAGTTTTCTTTCTTTTGGGGCTCAGGGTTATTGTTGGTTTGGGTTGTTTTGTTTTGTTTGCTTTTCAAGACAGGGTTTCTCGGTATATTCCAGGCTGTCCTGGAACTCACTCTGTAGACCAGGCTGGCCTAGAACACAAAGATCTTCTTCCCTCTTCCTCCTGAGTGCTGGGGTTAAAGGCATGTGCCACCCTGGGCCAGGCTTCCCTCCAACTTTCTCAATATCAATATATAGAAACTCTATCATGCTCCTTCCTAGGAAACAGGAAGGACAATTAGCCAGAATAATTTTCACAACAATCTTTCTTAGACATGTGATATCTCTTTCCTAAAACAATTCTCAACCCACTCCTTTTAGCTGAGATACAGCTATAGACATGGAGCATTCGGGAAGTGAAGCCAGGCCAGGAGGAGCTTGCTCTACAAGCTGGTACTCCTGATCAAAACGGCAAAGACTGTGACATCCTGGGTATCACTGCTCCACTGTCACTTCCTGGTGACGTCCTTCTACCTGGTCCTCCCTTCCTTCACACAGCAAACAAATCCACAACTACACTCTAAATAAGAGTCGATCCCTGCCAAGGTCCAGAGCAGGAGTCCTTGCCCTTTTCATGTTGTGTTCCTGCTAACACATCCCTCACTCATGCTCCCTTTTATAAATAATAGCATTACATATTGCTGACTCATGCTCATTTACGGTCCACAGTGCTTCAGCCAACTCTTTCGGCAGCCTTGGATGTGAACCATTAGGGCTTGCACATTTCGATATGGATCTCAGTTATTTAAATCACCTGCCTCCTGTCTTCCTTCTGCCTGTTCACTCTCCCCAGGTATGCATTACCTGTTCCCATTTGCCTGATCGCGCAGAAAGGTTTCTCCAAAGGCACTGAGTGCCCTGTGCCCTTTGGATGTCATCAGTGAGCCTCTTCCCTTCCCATCTAATTAGAGGACAACACCCCAGTCTTCTGACTCTGATGGAGAAGAAATGTTTTGTTTCACCTTTGGAAGTCACATGTCATTTCCCGCATTAGTAATTCCAACCCTTCTTCCCCGAACTTTCCACAGATATTTGTCCTTCAAGTTCCAGCTTCCCCTGGGCTCTTTTCTATTCAGAAGCTATGTCTGTTCTTTTGATAAACAAACTCGGGGTTTTTTTTTCCTGCCTTTCCAAATTCTGTAGAGGTGTACGTGACTCTGTTGCTCCCTTTGCCCTTGACAAAGCTCTGCTAACAAACTTTGAGAACGCTCCTGATTTGGTAGCTGGGTGACAAGAACGGAGGAAGAGCCTGGAGACTGTGGTAGGAAGCCCATCCTTACGACGCCAAGCGTGAGCCCTGATGCACACTCTGGTCTGTAGGTGCTCAAATGTCAAGGGAGGGGTACAGTCCTAACAAATGTAGCAAAGGTACCACTTTGGGGGAGTAACTGATGTCAATGGAGGTTATACGTTCGGGTTCAGGGAGTATAAGAGATCCCAGGCCAGTGGTGCATCTTGACGGTGGAGATCTTCCCCTTCCTACACAGGCCCTTTATTTCTCAGCACTGCTGGGGGTGGGACATTTCTTCAGTTTTGCTAAGAATTTTTAAGAAAACCAGCCCAGCTTTCCATGTAATCACTGCTAACCTGTGTGTGTGTGTGTGCGTGTGTGTGTGTGTGTGTGTGATTCTCCTTCATTTAAATATTATACCAGTTCCCTTATGTTCCTCCCTAGATAAAAGACTATTTTACTGTAAACCTAAAACTATGATGTGGGATTCCCCTCTTTATGCTGTAATTACCATTAATGAATAAAGAAACTGCTTTGGACCTATAGCAGGGCAGAACTTAGCTAGGTGGGGAAAACTAAACTGAATGCTGGGAGAAAGAAGGCCCTTTTATGTATGTACTGTGTCAAGTTGACAAAGGGCCTTCTTTCTCCCAGCATTCAGTTTAGTTTTCCCCACCAAATGTAATCTTTTTTCTTCTTTTTTGGTTTGTCCCCAAGATCTCAGATTAATAAACATCACAAATATAAAACATACTACAAACTTAAAATCCCACAGTCTTCACCAATTCAAACACTCTAAAAGCTAAAACTAAAAATCCAAAGTTTCTTTCCTTTTTTGTTTGTTTGGGGAGTTGTTTGTTTGCTTTGTTTTGGGGAGGTTGCTTGTTTGGTTGGTTGGTTTGGGTTTTGGGGTTTCCCTGTGTAACAGCCCTGATTGTCCTGGAACTCTCTTTGTAGACCAGCTACCTTGAATTCACAGAGATTCACCTGTCTCCAGCATGTGCCACCACTTCCTGTCCCAAAGTCTCCTTTAAAAGTTAAAGTCTCACCAGGCATGGTGGCACACACCTTTAATCCCAGGACCCCAGCAACTGGAGGCAGAGGTGGGCAAATCTCTGTGAATTTGAAGCCAGCCTAGACTACACAGTGAGTTCCGGGACAACCATAACTACATAGTGAGACCATGTCTCAGAAAAAAAAAAAAAAAAAAGGGAAAAAAAAAAAAAAGGGAGGGAGGGGGGGGGGGCGGGGGGGGGGGGGGGGGGGGGGGGGGGGGGGGGGGGGGGGGGAGAAAAGGGAGAGGGGGGGGGGCCAGGCATGGTGGCACACACCTTTAATCCCAGGACCCCAGCAACTGGAGGCAGAGGTGGGCAAATCTCTGTGAATTTGAAGCCAGCCTAGACTACACAGTGAGTTCCGGGACAACCATAACTACATAGTGAGACCATGTCTCAGAAAAAAAAAAAAAAAAAA